>NW_028253548.1:0-76400 GCF_964263255.1 Lissotriton vulgaris
TACAATTACACGGATGTCTGAAGTCAACACGCACTTTCTGAAGGACTACAATTTTTTGCTTCTGTTGACAGCTGACAGATGTACAAAATTGATCTGTTGGGTGTGGCCAGGCGAACTGTAAGGCACGTTTGTAGTTCTTATCGTTCGAGGAATCTTCACTTAGCCCGCGCACTTTCTCCACGAGTGCCCGTACGTTTTGAACCTGCTCCTTCTCATAGTCTGTCCAGTGCGCCATGGCTGGGTTAGCATTAGTCACCCAATGCCTTCACCAAGGTAAGTAGGGTGACCAACCGTCCGTAAATTTCACGGACAGTCCGTAATTTCGGCCGTCCGTTGTCCGTGAAGGATTCTTTAACGGATGCCATTTGTCCGTAATTTTAACCCGAAACCTTTAACGCTTTAACCCTAAAGCCCGCACAGCTTTCACCCACCCACCTTCCACCCAACTCCCTTCTTGACTCCGAGGCTGTATCAAAGCTCAGACACCCCGGAGCATTAGAGAGGCACAGCGGGATGGCAACCCTCACACCTTCAGCCCTTGATGAGCTGTTAAGGGGTGCTTCAAGGTGACTGAGAGGGAGGGGCTGCAGCTTCAGGTGCAGGGGCATCTATTCAGATGCAAACAGCCCTGAATGCGTCATGTCTCCGCAATTTGTGTGAGACAAAAATGGCCAGACCTGGCAATGCTTGTTTCTATTTGTTCACTGATCTAAGCTTTACAGATGTTCACAAAAAACAGGAATCACAGAGAGAAACATCAAAGTCAAACTTTTCACTCTGCAGCTCAGCCTAGGCTCAGAGTTCGTAGCTCTCCGATGTCATCTGTGCAGGGGCACAGTGCCTCTTCTCAGGGTACTAGCTGGGGGTCAGCACCTCTTCTCAGGGCACCAGTGGAGGGGTCAGCGCCTCTTCTCAGGGCTCCAGCGGGGGGTCAGCGCCTCTTCTCAGGGCACCAGCGGAGGGGTCAGCGCCTTCTCTCAGGGCTCCAGCGGGGGGGGGTCAGAGCCTCTTCTCAGGGTACTAGCGGGGGTCAGCGCCTCTTCTCAGGGCACCAGCGGGGGGGGTCAGCGCCTCTTCTCAGGGCTCCAACGGGGGGGTCAGCGCCTCTTCTCAGGGTACTAGCGGGGGGTCAGCGCCTCTTCTCAGGGCACCAGCGGGGGGGGGGGGGTAAGAGCCTCTTCTCAGGGCACCAGAGGTGGGTTCAGTGCCTCTTCTCAGGGCACCAGCCGGGGGGGGGGGGGTCAGCGCCTCTTCTCAGGGCACCAACGGGGGGTCAGCACCTCTTCTCAGGGCACCTGCGGGAAGGGGTCAGCGCCTCTTCTCAGGGCACCAGCCGGGGTCAGCGCCTCTTCTCAGGGTACCAGCGGAGGTTCAGCACCTCTACTCATGGCACCAGAGGGGGTTCAGTGCCTCTTCTCAGGGCACCAGAGGGGGTTCAGTGCCTCTTCTCAGGGCACCAGCGGGAGGTCAGCACCTCTTCTCAGGGCACCAGCAGTGGTCAGCGCCTCTTCTCAGGGCACCAGAGGGGGGTTCAGTGCCTCTTTTCAGGGCACCAGAGGGGGGTTCAGAGCCTCTTCTCAGGGCACAAGCGGTAGGTCAGCGCCTCTTCTCAGGGCACCAGCGGGAGGTCAGCACCTCTTCTCAGGGCACCAGCAGTGGTCAGCGCCTCTTCTCAGGGCACCAGAGGGGGGTTCAGTGCCTCTTTTCAGGGCACCAGAGGGGGGTTCAGAGCCTCTTCTCAGGGCACAAGTTGGAGGTCAGCACCTCTTCTCAAGGTACTAGCGGGGGGTCAGCGCCTCTTCTCAGGGCACCAGCAGGGGGGTCAGTGCCTCTTCTCAGGGCACCAGCGGGGGGGTCAGCTCCTCTTCTCAGGGTACTAGCGGGGGGTCAGTGCCTCTTCTCAGGGCACCAGAGGGGGGTTCAGTGCCTCTTCTCAGGGCACCAGCGGGAGGTCAGCACCTCTTCTCAGAGCACCAGCAGGGGGTCAGCGCCTCTTCTCAGGGCCCCAAACATCCTCAAACTGGTCTGATTACACTGAGGCAGCACGTGGTTCTTTTCACAGAGCTTAATTACTGTCACTAAATTGTAAACAAACCTCGATTCTTCAAACATGCAGTCTATAATGTAACAAAATAAAGAAATGGCACAATCGCTCCCACACTGATTAACAAAGTATGGAGGAGAATCAGTTAAATCAGTTCTCTTGGAGTATCTCCTGTAAGTACTGAAGATCACAGTGGGGTATGGCACAACTAACATTTTGGAGAGAGAGACTGTCTTCTCGTTGTCTTGTCCAGGAGGGGGTTAGGAGCCCTGCCCCACCCTGGAAGAGACCAAGATGATACTAGAATACTGCATGCCCACCCCTGTGCCGCCCCCCGGTGGATCCAGTTCCCGCTCCTGTGATGGCTCCTGCCCCTCCACCCCCCCAGTGATGGCTCCTGTCCCCCCATGTGGTGGCTCCTGTCCCCCCCAACACCTGTGATGGCTCTTGTCCCCCCCCCTGTGGTGGATCCTGTCTCTGTCCTGGGTGGCTTCTGTCCCTGTCCTGGAATGGCTCCTGCAGCGAGGAATATCCAGGAACGGATTTTTTTTCTTGACGGGCCTCTTCTCTTAAAGGCTCAGCTCAAAATTAATATGAAAAGGTGGGCCAGTGAATAAGTGAAGGGATGGGTGGATGGCTGGATGAATTGGTGAATGGATGAAATAAAGATTGAATAGATGGATAAGGAGAGAGGATGGATGGATGGATGGATGGATTGGTGAGTGAGTGGAAGGATGGAAAAGAGAAAAGGTAAATAGCTGGATGTATGGGTGGAAGAGTAGCTGGGTGGATGGATGAGTGAAAAGGTGGATGATGAGTGAGTGGGTGGATGAGTGAAATAATTGATGGATTGAAGAATTGATAAGTGCAAGGGTGAATGCATAAACGGATGAGTGAAAGGGTGGATCTAAAGATGGATGAGTGAGTGAAAGGGAGGGTAGATGGACAAAAGGAAGAATAGATGAGTGAAGGAGTGAAAGGATAAATGGATGAGAGAAAGGATGGATGAGTGAATGGATGGATGGGTAGAAGAGTGGGTGGATTAGTGTACAGATGGATAGGGTGAAAGGGTGGATGGATAATGGATGGATGAGTGAAAGGATGAATGAGTGAAATGATAGATGGACGGATACATGATGGATAGGTTTGCAAATGGTTGAATATGTTTGAATATGGCTGGACATACTTATATACTATTGCGTGACCTCTGATGTGTCTGTAAAACGTATCCAATTGTCCTGAATTTTCACCTCCTGTCCTGAATTTGTGTCCTGAATTTTGACCCTTTGTACTGAATTTTTACACTCACCGTCCTGAATTTACACCAATGCCAGTTGGTCACCCTAAAGGTAACCAGGGTGCCGATAACCCACTATAACCCGCCATCATCCCAAGCATGAACAGACACTCCTCCTAAGAAAAAACCCACACCCACTACAGCTACAGCGACTGCCCCGGAAGATTCTTTTTGTTTTCATTCACACTGAAAGCTCCCCCCAAAATTTTGTGATGATGGAAATAGAAGAAGGACCAGGAAACAAGAGCCTGAAAGGTTTAATTAATTTTCAAGCTTAAGAACAACTCAAGTCTATTTCTGCTCCTGCAAGGATTATCATTTTGCTAATCACAATGCAAAACATTTGCATGTAAGCAGTGTTTCCACTTACATGCAGGTCTTTGCAGTTTTATATAGCGCTAGCTCGCCTCAAGTTTTTTTGTTGTTGCAGTTTTATCTAGCGCGAACTCGGCCCCAATGTAATGGAGCTCTTTACATGAGCACCAGTTACGTTACACTAAGATTGAGACTTCCTTGGAAGTTGGACATCTCCAAACAATTACGTACTGATCCAGCTAGCGTCCTCTTGCTGGACAATCAAAACAAACCATTAATAAAATCGCCATGTAAAAAACGAGATACACAGAGTAGGGACAATTGCAGTGCTCGACCAATAGAAAGCAAGCATTTCAGAATGCCAGAAAAAACAACCTATGGCAATCGGTGGGTGTGGCAAAGAAAAATAACAGGTCGATCGAAGCTCGAACTAAAAAGAGGGATGCTTCCCCTCCAGGGAATTACAGACCTCAATATCTGACAGGATTGTGGCCCAGTTCATCTACATTGAATAACACCATTGCCTTGTCATATTTGGCAACCAGGGCCACAGAGGTCGCCTCCCCACTGCTCTATGCCTGTCTTGTTGAATATAGTGGTGCCTTTGTTTGCATTGGCCGTAACATAATCTGGGCAAAACTTTGCAAATTAGTGCATCCAGAGGAAACCCTTAGCATCCATTATGATGCTCCACACCGGCACATTGGTTCACACCAATCTTATGGAGACACATGTAACAGATCTATAAAAACTAAGGGTTAAAACAGAGCTGTAGGATCGCTCCAACCCTGTTTAATCTATACACCGTGGACTTGGGATAGGCGCTTTTGAAAGTCAACATCTTTCTGCCCAAACTATACCATCTTCGACTCCCCATTATCCAGTATGCGAACAATCTGGTATCTTTGGATCAAACCAGAATTGGTATGAAAAGGGCATTGCAGATATTACATCTATTTAACATGGAAAACAAACTCCAAGCTAATGCCTCAAAACAAAGCTTCTGGTCTTTGGTCATAAACCAAAAAACCAACTGCTAGAATGGTATCTTAGCCCGTTAAGGATTGCCACCACTAACAAATGTAATTATCTGGGAATACAAATCTCAGACACTGACAGATCAGCATTGCAGGCCAGGGTACTGGAAGCCAAGGCGGCTAAGGTTACACATAAGCTATGTAAACTAAACCACAAGCTCCAAAGTAATTCCGCAGAGGGTATTCGATGTGTCATGATAGCAAAACTATTTCCAACACTGAGCTATGTCCATCTTGTCAGGACTGCTTATTTAAAATTTGGAGCGACTGCACATAATGGCCTACTGAAAGGTATTCAATCTCCTGTACTCAACACAGCGCACATCGATTCAGCTGGAGTTGAATATCTCAACGATGGACATTGAATGCAAAAAGGATATAGTCAAACTTTTCCATCGTGTGACTAAGGCGGGTCCTGATCCAATTAGGGAAGCCCTTAAAGCGGTTTTCCAGGACAACAACAGCCGTTTGGCTAGGTATCTCATGGAGGCAAATGAGTCACTGACCTGCCCCCAGATAATATAACTGACATATCCTTAACAATGGCCAGCCTAAAACGTTTGTTAAAGAAACAGGGTAAGTGCATTTCAAGAGAAAAGGATCTTGACAGGATTAGATATACTCCTGGCACAGGGGTCCTTGTCTATTCCCACGAAACCACAGCATGTCAACCATAGCTGGAAGCAGGGCTGGGAAGGCAAGCCTCACAGAACATACTGAGAACCAGGCTCCTAACACTGCCAATATGGGAATACAGTGCCCACTGGAAAAACACATTGCCAGGAAACAAATGTTGTTTGTGCCAATATCACACAGATTCAGCCAAGCATATCATTTGTTGCTGCCATGTCGACAGAGGCGAATACACCTAAGAACAATGGGGTATATTTACAAGAGTGGAGGAGTGTGTTGTTAGCCTCCTTGGCTTAACAACACTCGCCGCCACTCCAGAAACGCAAGACTGCACCATATTTACAAAAATATGGTGCAGCCATGTGTTTCCCCCTGCGCTGGTGCTACACTTAGTAGTGTTGCGCCAATGCAGACACCCTTACACCATAGTGCAAGGGTGTCTGCGTGCAGGGGAAGACTGTTTATGTACAGGAAGGTCCCGCTTCCTGCACATAAACATTCTAGAAATGCTGTTTTTTCACTTCTATGTGTGCTGAAAAGGAGTTTGAAAGCAGCCAGGTCATAGAGGACTGCACCACCAGGACTAGTCACCGGAAGTATGCAATATTGCCCACCTCAAATGATCTGCTGCTTGTAGATCACAAATATAGCTATGGAAACTGGTTTGGATGAGAGGCAATATGTAGACACATTTAATTGGTTATGCAGCAATATACCAATAAAAAGCATTAGCACATGAATATTTTCTGGTCTTTTATTCTCTGATGCACTTCATAAGAAACAGCCAGCCAACGCGTTTCGCCCAAACATGGGCTTCTTCAGGGGTAAAATGCATTGATGACGCTCATGGTAAAGCGTAGATCAGCAGGTATGTTTGTTGGCAGTATTATTTGAAAACAGTATGAGTCGCATCCAACAGCACGATTGCAGAGAAAATGCAGCACACATGGAAGTTACAGAATGTCTTTTTGTAAGATTGTTTATGTGCAGGAAAGGTCACCTTCCTGAACATAAACAATCCAAGGCATTTTAGCATTTTCCATGTGTGCTGCTGCATAAGGCAGCAGACATGGAGTAAGCTAAAACTGGTCTTAATTTTGATGCTGCCTCCTATTTACACTGCCCTTGTAAATTGGATCAGCATCAAAATCAATGGGTGTTGCGGTCAAATGCCCCCTGCAACACCCACTGCCCACTTCTGTCACGCTAAGCATAAGGGCCTGTAAATATGCCCCAATGATCTGCAAAGTGGTGTAAGAACATGCAAAGAGACCCTAATGTTCATTTACACCACCGCAATGCCGATGGTCCTTGCACGAAATGGCAAGTTTTATGCAGAAGCAGGAATGATTTCACGAACAATCCAAGAAATGGAGACAAAAGATTGCAACCTAGAAGTGGCTGATCGTTTATTGCCACAGTAACACTTTTTGAGGGAGCACTCAACATGAACTGGCACTAAATGATTTTACACATGCACCTCACACCCTAGGGCTCCGAGGAGTACATTTGGTACGCCTGAAGGTTGCACTACTCGAGGGTCCTATGTATGGGTCTCACTTTACATCTAGTGTCTTATCTACCTCTAGCACAATCTCTTGGTGGAGTTTTCTGTATAAATACGAGCTACATAGACTCATGCGCTTTACTTGCACCTCCAATTTTAATACCTTATCATGAATGATCTGGGAGGAGTACTGTTTTTAACTCGCATTATATGTTGCACCAATTCAGATGCCCGCCCACACACAACTTAATTTTTTGCATGTCTGCGTGGCACTATACCGCACCCCCACGTTCCCCATGGTTTTTGGTTTTGCCCAGTGATGCCTTATTCTGTATTATCCACACAAAACAACGCTTTGGGTTATTTGCTTCTCCCATGTCACTTGGCGGTACCACTTCCTGACCCTGTTAACCTTGTTTGGGCGACACATGTTGTGACATTTAATAGTTTTATATTTGGTGTCACTTTGTGACTTAATTTACATTATTTTTTGTAAATGATTTTAGGTAATACACTAAAGATTGTACTTTACTCTACTTTACAGGGGATATGCAGCCCTTTGTGTGGCTGGGCTCAACTCCTCCCCCTTCATCCTGCCAATAATGGCCCATTCAGTCACATCTAAGCTTCTATTGTGTGTGGCTGTGTAGAAGGAATTCACAACGCCCAGCTCCCAACTACACCCAGTCATGTGACCAGCGACAGGCTCCAGGCACCTAATGGATGAGGCAAGAAAATGCCAACTTTTTTAAAGTGGAATTTTCCGAATTGTATTTTAAAATTCAACTTAACCATAAATTAAGAAATTAAATTAGGATTCCAGAGAAACCAAACTTGACCCAGTCATCTATTCCCATTTGGAAATTACAATTATAAAATGTAATAAGGCAACTCCAATGTTATCCTTTCGGGGGAGATAGACCTTTTAATAGTGAAAAATGAATTTAAGAGTTTTTCACTAACAGGACATGTAAAACCTAAAAGTACATGTCTGGCTTTTGAAATACACTGCACCCTGTCCTTGAGGCTGTCTAGGACCTACCATAGGGACAAGGTTAGCCCCCACTTTTTGCTAGGTGCCTGAAGTGATTTCAAACAGTGCACTGGGTCCCTGCTAACCTGGTTCCCAGTGCCAGATTTCTTTCCCAAAACTGTACCAACATTGACAGAAATTCAGCCATCCTTGTAAGTCCCTAGTAAAGGGTACCCCTGTTACCTAGGGCATGGTTACTGAAGAGGGTCCACTGATACTGCACCACAAATTGTGCCACCCCAGAGACCCCTCACCAAGACCATGCAAACTGCCACTTAGACTGTGTGTTTTGGTGCAGAGGAAACCGAAGAGTTGACAATGCATACAGCCCTGTGCGTCATGCCCCCATACACTCTTTGAGGTATAGGCAAGTCACCCCTACTGTAGGCCTTACAGCCCTATGGCAGGGTGCACTATACCACACATGTGGAGAGATCTCCCTGAGCAGATATGACCCTACAATATATATATATATACAGCGTAGCAATCCTGGCCGCTGTCAACGCGGTAACAAACAGGCGCAGACCTCTTCTCCTCTCATAGATCAAACTTTGAAATTAAGCGCCATCACACCATCAAATGTGTCAGCAGTGGTAATTTATTTTAGCAAGTGCAGAGCCAGTGCTCTCCTCGACGCGTTTCGCTCCGCAGGGGGAGCTTGGTCACATGACGCGCCCAAAGTAGGTGTTACAATATATAGTAATTAAAAGGCTCTATCACCCATAAAAAAAGGGATGAAAGGCGCAAATCGACATAATGGCATAAAATCAAATAATGAATTCATTCATCGCGATGTGTATACAATGTAAACAAGGCAGACACATGATAACAGTGGGAGCATAGTGCTCATATTATCAAATAATGAATTAATTCATCGCGGTATGTATATAATGTAAACAAGGTAGACACATGATAACAGTGGGAGCATAGTGCTCATATTATACAATTATGGTGTGGTCAGATGAAACCAAATACATGCTGGTAAATGCATAATCATTCGGAGTCCCAAAAGCAACATTGCCCAAAATTAATTGACAGATGTAGGTTTTGAATAAAAACTGAATCCAATGCAGAATATGTTATTGAATGAAATGTGCACATAGTGTGCCTAAAACAAAATACATTCAAATGCAAGTTGCAAAACCATTCACCGATGACCACTCCACAGTGTGCATGTATTCCCCTTGAAACACAAAGCGAAAAAGATGTTATAAACATGATGTGAAATATGCCAAATTGACTAAAGTGCTCGTGTATAATGGGTGAAAATGGATATATAAAAACATTATTATAGACAGAAACAGCTGGAGCCGAAATTATGAAAAATCTACTAATTCATCGTATGTTTATATTCAGCAAAAAATGTGCATTCATAGACTTTAGCAATCTTCAGAAGTAACCTACACCAGGACATGATGCTACAGAAACAACATGATGAAAACTCAGAAGCTCTAATTACAGAAAGTTATGGAGTTCATCAATAGCATTCAATCAATATACGGCCACATGCATCAAAGTAAGGTTTTGCGATTCCTTATTTGCGATTTTTAGGGAATCGCAAATAAGGAATC
This sequence comes from Lissotriton vulgaris, assembly GCF_964263255.1. NCBI lineage: Eukaryota > Metazoa > Chordata > Amphibia > Caudata > Salamandridae > Lissotriton > Lissotriton vulgaris. The sequence goes on from NW_028253548.1 coordinate 9,438, forward strand.
GCAAAATGGGATGCATGGTTTAAATCGCATAATATTTGCGATTCGGTAAAAATCACAATTTTTACCGAATTGCAAATATTATGAGAATTCTAATTTGCGATTTCGCAATTCCCATTGATTCCTTGGGGCCAAAAGGCCCATAGGAATCAATGGGAAGGCATTGACATTTTGCAAATTTCAATTAGCGATTCACAAAATGTTAATGCATTCCATGGGTGCAGGGGGGGTCCAAAGGACCCCCCCTGCACCCCTGAAATGTATTTTGAAGTGCATGTTTCACACACACACATGTCCTAAGGACATGTGTGTCTGTAACATGACAGTGTTTTAAAATGCAACTTTGAGCATTTTAATACATTTTCGCAAATTACCACGAGGTTCACCCTCGTGGTATTTTGCACCCCCTAATTGCGAATTCGCAATTTGAAACACAATCATGCATTGCTTTTAAGGAATCGCAAATTTGCGATTCCTTAAAAGGAATCGCATTTTTGGAAATCGCTAAAAATAGCGAATTTTCACAAAAATGCATGATGCATCCCAAAAACTTATTTAGGAATCGCAAACCGCCGAATTTACCGATTCGCACCGTTTGCACTTCCTAAATAGGTTGATGCATGTGGCCGTTGGTGCCTTAGAATCGAGTAATAAAATGAAATATGTTTTTTTTTGTCTAAGAAATTTTTCTCGGTCACCCCCCCCCCCCCGTCCGGGGTTAGGGACTGACCCCAAAAGCGTGTACTGCAGATCTTTCAATTTGTTCCCATGGACAGCTTTAAAGTGGCGAGCCGCAGGATAATTGCTGTCCGACTTAACTATGGCTCGTACATGCTGCAAGATGCGCTGATTGGCCGGCAACTTAGTGCTGCCAATGTATGACAGATTGCAAGTACAGGGTAATTGGTAAATGACAAAATCACTACGGCATGTAAGGTACTCATTAATGGCGATGGGTTTGCCATTAAATGCAGATTTGTAGTGTGTTCCATTTCTCACAAACGTGCATGCGCGGCATAACGTGCATTTGAAAAAACCTGTTTTGGACAGCCAAGTACGTTTAAGTGTTAATTCAGGCTGGGTCTTATCCAATACATCCTTCATGGAGGGAGCCCTCCTGAAGGTAAGCACAGGTAGTTTAGGTAAGATGGGACCTAAAATAACATCAGTCAAAACAATAGGCCATTCTGAATTAATGATCCGTCTCAATTTGTGTTCTTGTGAGCAATAAGTGGTAATGAGACTAACAGAAGCAGTAGAGCTAACATCAGAAGTAGTCACGTTTTTGGGGGTCAATAATTCATCTCTCGAAAGTGAAGACGCTTTCGAGAGAGCACGGTTCAAAAGCTCTAACTTGTAACCGCGCTCAAGAAACCTTTGAATTGATTCAGCTAGGCACTGGTCAGATGTGATTGGATCGCTGCAAATTCTCTTGATGCGAATGAATTCGCCAAAGGGAATACTGTTTATGGTGTGGGATGGATGAGCACTGCGGGCGTGGAGAATGGCATTGCCCGCCGTTGGCTTCCTGTGTAACTTAGTATGAAGCCTTCCCTGCTCTATGTAAACCTGCACATCTAAAAACTCAGCCGAGTTTGATGTGATCGTGGCAGTAAATTTTAAATTGCGAGTATTGGTGTTAATCTCGTCTACAAAAACTTGAGCCTGAGCCTGCGACCCTTTCCAAATGATACATAAATCATCTATGAAACGCCAGTAATGGGCTAGATGTGGAAGACACTGGCTGTGAGTTTTAGCAAGCACATGCTCCTCCCACCAGCCAACATGTAAACATGAATAGCTAGGGGAGAAGCACGAGCCCATGGCAACTCCACGTTCTTGGTGGTATATTTAATTCTCAAATTGGAAATAATTGTTGGTTAAACAAATCTTAATCATCTCCACCAACATGATGTTATGATCACCCCGGACTGCATTACGTGTATCCAATATATATATATATATATATTCACTGAAAAAACCTTAGGTTTCACACCAGTTATAGTTAGGTGGAAATTTTACTCGCATAAAACCATTGAAATTCCCACGTTATAGTTAGTTGGACTCACTATAACTTGCGCGTGCATTGCACTGCTGATGACATCACATATTACATCACTCATGACATGGTCAGTGACATCACTCATGACATCACTGATGACATCTCAAATGACATCACTGATGACAACATCCTTGTGACAAAGTGGCAGACCTCCTATCAGCATAAAATAACCTTTGACACACACATTCAGAAATAGAAACTAACATTTTCTTAAAAAAGGAGAAACCAATACCAATTACAACATCTTATTAGGTAATTCCAACATCTACATACACATCCACTCATTCACCAACAGTTCTATATAGTCACTCATGCATGTACTTACTCATCATATGTACTCATACACCTATACATCCTGTTACACACTAATACTCATCCATATAGTTACTCACACACAAATTCACACATGCAAATAAACTATCAAAAAACCATTTACTTGATTATACTGCTATATACACACCACTACACATACTTCTACCGAAACTGAATCATATTTACTCTCTTAAACAATCAATTATAAAAACACATACTCACTAACCCACCCATACACACAATCATCCACCCATACAGTCTTGCACACATGCTGTCTTCAAAATACATACAAATAGTGAGTCACTCATTCATGCATCTGTGCTCACATAATATCCCCCACCAAACCATACAGACACTGATACTGATACTCAAAAAAACAACTAATAACCCATATACACACTCATGTAGCTACTCACCAACCCATGCAGCCACTTATACACAAAGTGAGACACAGATACAGATATTTAAATATTTAAACATTACTCGCTAATATATGTATTCACTAAGATACATTTAATAAGTCAGTTAACCAATCAATTTTACACAAAAAAAACATCCATTTAGACATTTATTTACCCATTTGTTCTTCCATCAACCTTTAGATATACATATATAAAAAAATATTTATTTTTCAGAAAGATACACATTCACTGGATGATGTCATCTGTGATGTCATTTGAGATGTCATCAGTGATGTCATGAGTGATGTCACTGACCATGTCATGAGTGATGTAATATGTGACGTCATCAGCAGTGCATTGCACGCGCAAGTTATGGTGAGTCCAACTAACTATAACGTGGGAATTTCAATGGTTTTATGCGAGTAAAATTTCCACCTAACTATAACTGGTGTGAAACCTATGGTTTTTTCAGTGAATTTAATAGGTTTTTTAAATGCTAATTCCTAACTATAACTGATGTGAAACCTATGTTTTTTTCAGTGAATATATATATATATATATATTCACTGAAAAAAACATAGGTTTTAAGCCTTATATAGTTAGGAATTAACATATAAAAAACCATTGAAATTCACTGAAAAAAACATAGGTTTTATGCCTTATATAGTTAGGAATAAACATTTAAAAAACCTTGAAAATTCACTGAAAAAACCATAGGTTTCAGGCCCTATATAGTTAGGAATTAACATATAAAAACCACTGAAATTGCTCCTATATAGTTAGTTGAACTAACTATATATTTCGCGCATTCTAACTATCCTAACTATATATACCTACTGGCGACTGCCTGTAGGTAATATATATATATATATATATATATATATATATATATATATATATATATATATATATATATATATATATATATATATATATATATATATATATATATATATATATATATATATATATATATATATATATATATATTACCTACTGGCAGTCGCCAGTAGGTATATGTAGTTAGGAACTAGTTTCCATAGGAAATCCGCAACATTCTATTGGGAATAACTTTGGCGCCGGTTGATCAATCTATGTGAATTTCTCAAAGAAGAGAATATATATATATATATATATATATATATATATATATATATATATAGGTAGTTATAGTTAGGATTTTTTTCAATGCAAAATCTCAAAATTCTATTGTGAATACCTTTGGCGCCGGTTGACGAATCTGCCTGAAAATTTCCTCAAATTTGCCTCGCGGAGCTCCGGTCCTTCCTTGAAAGTTTGGGGGGGATTCGTCAAGCAGGGGCCGAGATAAAAGGGGGGTCCCAAAACGTGTTTTCTCCATGTTAATTTCCATAGGGCGGTCGAACTCACTTTTAGCCCGTACGGCTGAATGGATTTTCACCAAACTTGGCAAAATTGTAGGGACTGGTAGCCCGATGTGCCTTTGCTATGTCTCAAGATATGTGCTACAGTGGATTTTGAGTAATTTAGGCTAAAAAAAAAAATATATATCTATAAGCGCGCCCCTGTACGCGCACCGGGTGAGCCACGCGACTTGCGCACGGAAAGCTGATTGGCTCTCGGGTGTCTGTAAACATTCCAAACTGTCCCGAGCGGCCGCCATCTTGTGTCTCTGTAGAATCGAGACACAAGAGGTGGGAAAAACAAAGGGGGAAATGACCATAAGGGGGCAGAGTAGACCCCCCCTGACCCCCTAGGTTTGATGTGGGGGTCATAAAAGTGCCCCGCAGGGCAACCTTTTTTTTGCGCGGGGGGAGCACCCGGTACGCGCACCGGGGAGCGTACCATAGGGAAAAAAGAATGACAGAGTTTTCAAAAAATGTAGCATTTTTTTTATAAATTGGAGGTAGTTCTAAAAAGAACTGTTTTTTATTATTGTTGTTGTTTTATTTTTTTTATTGTTTTTTGGAACTTTTTTTATTTTTTTGGCTTTTCTGAACACTTTTATATTTTTTTGTATTTTTTATGGGGAGAAACAAAAAACAGGGAATTGTAAATGGCTCAACTGGAGCAAAAAAAAAATCAGGAACATTTAGGGTTTTCTTGGACACTTATGGTTATCACCAGCAACCATGATAAGTTCGATATTTTGCTCACCATAGCAAAGTGTCTTGTTGCAATATTTGCACACGATTTTGTAATCGGCAAACTTAGGTTGAATAGTAGCCAATGTGTCTCTTGCCCCCGGACCCGATGGAGTGGGTTGTTTTGATGTTGAGGGTCTAGATGTTGATGGGGGTAGCTTACTGCAGAGGTCCCTTAACTCTGCATTAGAATAATTGTTTGGATGCAAACGCATCATGTGGCGAATCATTGTATGATTCCCGAAGGAATACTTTTTGTTAGGGTTCCCCCTGGACAACTGAGCATCACAAATTAAACAAGTCACCTTTGCAGCGTTGACTTTTTTAAAACCCCTTGGGATTTTGAAGAACTCCAAAATAAAGTGCTCTTTTGGTTGGTAGGGCTGTTTATTTTCAGGCAGGAATTCCCTTCTCTGTTTCTCCTCTTCATCATTCTCCTCCTCATCCTCTTGACCACCAATGTAATCTTCTGGTGGTCTTTTAGATGGTGGTGGTGGTGGTGGTGGGGCAGATCCTCCAGCTGCTGCTGCTAATGTAGCCATTTCAAACTAGTAAAGAGTAGAGATAGAACTCCAAAAAGGTCTTCCTCAGTTAAAGGACAAAGTCAGAATAAGGAAAAAAGGTGAGGGCTTTCATCATTTGGAAAACTAAACTGTTCTGGACCAATGAAAAGTGTTATTTTCAAGTCACATGACCCAGGCTTTCATCATTTGGAAACCAAAACTGATCTGCACCAATGAAAAGTGTTATTTTCAGATCACATGACCTGACGCGCTTACGCTACGCGCCCCGGGGCGCGCGGCGTAAGCGCGTCGAGACGTTGCGCGATCGTATGCGATCGCGTGCTTCCGGGTGCGCTTACGCAGTTCGTCATATGACGCATCACGTGACTGCGCGAAACGTCACGATGTTGTTTTCGTTCGCAGCAATAGCGCTAACGGGACGCTTCCCGGTACGCGCCCCGGGGCGCGCGGCAAAATTGCGCTGAACTGGGCGCTCCCCGGTACGCGCCCCGGGAGCGCTCTGGGGCAAAAAAAAAAAGTACAAATATAAAAAATATTATCACATAATTATACAATATAACATTCGTTATAAAAAATAATACTTTTCATACCTATAGAGATTTGCTATTAAAAAACCATTGAAATTCACTGAAAAAACCATAGGTTTCACACCAGTTATAGTTAGGAATTAGCATTTAAAAAACCTATTAAATTCACTGAAAAAAACCATAGGTTTCACACCAGTTATAGTTATCTGGAAATTTTACTCGCATAAAACCATTGAAATTCCCACGTTATAGTTAGTTGGACTCACTATAACTTGCGCGTGCAATGCACTGCTGATGACGTCACATATTACATCACTCATGACATGGTCAGTGACATCATGTGATCAAGCCTCTGGCTAGAGGCGAAACGGGTCATGCAGGACTGCTTGGGTGTTAATTTTTAATGGAATAAAACACTTATCTTTGCACAAGAACTGGGTCTGGCTTGTTCGTTTTTCCAGTTGGAACAGTGGAACTGGGATGCTGGCAGCATCGAGCGATACAAGGACTTCATATATATATATATATATATATATATATATATATATATATATATATATATATATATATATATATATTATCTACTGGCGGTATATATATATATATATATATATCTTAAAACATATAATGTTTTCTATGTCTATGGTCATGTGACGACATTGAAGGTGGGGCTTAAACAAGTCACTAAGCATTACAAAAACAAAAAAGTTTGACTAGATCTTTGCATGTGAACAAGGGCTCGTGGAGCCCGAAACGCGTATTGCCCTCCTGTTTTGCCAGCTGACAGTGCAATAAAGGATCTGTGAATTTCAGTGGTCCGTCTCCTACCTTGCTTCGCCGGTCCTGGGTGGATTTGGAAGTGGCGTTTGTTTGGAGTACAAAAGCATTTAATTACGAGAGCCGGCTTGCTTTCGTCAACGGACCCCCTCTCTTAAAGTGGCATCCGTCTTCAGGCCACCCACTTTTGAAGTCCTTCATCGGAATTGCTAAACGGATGCCCCCTCACGCAGCCAAAGAAGAAAAGACTCGAGAACCGTAAAATAACGGTGACAGCTTTCAGCGGTGGAGTCGGACGATTTTACCAACGCTCGGTGTCATCCTAAATGCGGTGAGTCTTGCAATCAGTAGGCAGCGCGGAGGTGGGGAGGTTTCCACTAATTGGAATTATCACTGAGAAACAACAAACGCCTTAGCACTGCATTTCACGGCGCTTTGTTTATCTAAAGTGCAACAGAGACGATCAGCTGGAAGGGAGGAATGTCTGCGGAAGTGTTCCGTGTCAGAGAGCAGGAAGCTGAGGAGCTGTTCAATCAGGTTTCCACTCCTAGCGGCACAATCAATAAAGCTTTAATAAATGTGGAAGTACGGGAAGATGCCAACATTAAAACTCTTTACAAGACGCTAGAAAAACAGAGACGGATAGAAGTGACGAAATGGTGGGAGCATTACTCACTTTCTAAATATGCTGATGCCCAGCGTGTGCCCCGAGGCTTAAGAATAATGCTCGCTCCGAGCTTTGAAAACCCCAACCCACTAATGTTGAAAGAGTGGGGTCAAAGCAATTTGGCAGCCTCTATAAATTTAGTCCACATACTGATTAAATATGCTGCTATTGACAGAGAGGAAATCCTGAAAACCATCGACAATATCCAAGAACAGATTGATAAAATAGAAGAAACAGATGCAATAAAAAAATTAAAAGATGAAATGATTGACAGACTAAAGAAACACGAAATGAAAATAAAGACAAGAAAAGTAAGCAAATTTGCACGTGATGCTGCAGACTATGCAAATGGTCAGATTTTTACCTTTGCGCGAAAATATAATGCCACCAAAAGACAACAATACAGTGACAAAGGCAGTAAAAATCAACCATCAGCTCCAATTTCAAGAATGGCAGAGAATCAGGTGAATGAAAGCCCTAGTTCTGATTCAGTTTCCATTTCTAGTATATCAAGTGGGTCAAGCAGTGACTTATTATCTAATGCCCAAGCAGCACCTATCCTCAATCTAGAAGAGGAACTTGATTTTTTAGTGGCGGAAAGGCTCCAAACTTTGAGACCATGACAAAGAAATGGGGCAACATTCGCAGGAACAAAAAAAGACGCGAAAGGAGAAGAAAACAAAAACAACGTTGCGCAAAAGAAGAAGACAAATCAACAATGGCAGAAGAGGAAGTAACCAATGAGAGATCAGTTATAAACCTCTCCAGTGTCACATTATCCAAAGCAGAACAGCAACTCCTCACATTAGGCCTCAATTTTTGCCCTGAACAAAGCTTCAAGTATGCCTCAACAAGAGTGGATGTGTATTGTTACATTCGCAAATTAAAACTTAAAAAATTCTTTGCATTACAGCGCCTCAAATCAAGTACAGATATTGCAAATCCAGCCAAGGCCAAAACTACTGCCAATGTCCCTCAATTAACTGCGGCTGACATTCCACTGCTTTTGGATTTGCATGATCTGAACCAGGCAACCGATTCTCAACCTATGGGTCCTGACCATGATCTGAATACGCAAAGAAGACTAGAAAAAATCAACGTCATCAAGAAAGGAGCTGGTATCACCCCCTTTAAAGGCAAATCTGACTTTGTCCCGCTAATGACCAAAGATTCGGTAGACGTGTTTCAAGACTGTATAATCACTGATATCAAAGATCTATACAGGAAAATCAACAATCGGAAGAGACAATCTTTTAACCAAAAGCAGGCCAAATATTATGAACTGATTAAAAAACTCAAAAACAACCCCGATATTGTGGTGAAAACCGCCGATAAGGGTGGCAATCTTGTTATTTGGCCAAAAGCAGACTATATTCTGGAAGCACAAAGACAGCTACATGATACTGCGTGCTATGCAAAATCCAATATTAAAGACTATAAGAAAGCCAATGAGAACTTGAGTAAACTGCTACAGAAATGGCGTAGGGAAGGTCTCATTTCTACTGATGAACTTAAATTTATGCTCAACGAATTCCCTGTCTTGCCGGTTTTTTATTTAATACCAAAGGTCCATAAAGGAATCCTGCCAACACCTGGCAGGCCAATCATCTCCGCGATTAACAGCAGCGGGGAAAATGTGGGACGTTTCATTGACTTTTTCTTGCAGACTTTGGTAAGCGAATTGCCTAGCTATGTTCGCGACACTAGCGATTTCTTGAAAAAAATTGAAAACCTGGAATGGCAAGATGATATGTTCCTCATAACCTTAGATGTTGAGCAATTGTACACAAGCATAGCCCACAGTTGTGGTTTAAATGCAGCAGCTCATTTTTTAGGGCGAAGGCCATTGGATTTTCATGAGCACAATAAAATGGTTATTAGCTTAATGGAATGGTGCTTACAAAACAATTACTTTTCTTTTGGTAAAGAGGTATGGAGACAACTTAGAGGTGTGGCAATGGGAGCCTGCTTCTCCCCCAGCTATGCGTGTTTACACGTGGGCTGGTGGGAGGAGCAGGTTCTTAATGTCACACACCAGGTATGGGTCAGAGAAAAAGTTGTCAAATATTTACGCTACATAGATGACATCTTTATAGTATGGCAAGGTGATGAAAAGGAAGCATGTCAATTCATCGATGAAATTAATAACAATGCCCTTAATCTTAAATTTACGTCTCACATCAGTGCCAAACAAATTGAATTTTTAGATGTCTGCGTTTATATAGACAAACATAATAGGTTACAGACGACCCTTCACAGAAAAGCCACTGCAGGAAACACGACCTTGCATGCTTCTAGTCTCCACCCTATGCACACCATTGAAAGCATACCATTAGGAGAAATCCTACGAATTAAAAGAATATGTAGCTCTCCAGATGAGTATCTCAAATGTATCAGGGAATTGAGAACACGATTGAAAGCTCGAGGATACTCTGATCCAGTGTTCGATCGGGCTTTGGCTAAAGCCGATAAACGATCTAGATCTAACTTATTCCCAGAACAGACCAGTAATGATCAGGAAGCAGTCATTTCAATAGATGCAGTAGCGAATGAGTGCCCCAGATTCATTACAGCATTCAGTAGCCAAGACAAAAAGATCAGACAAATTATCAACCGTAACTGGCCTACTGTCCTGACGGATACTGTTTTGGGATGCATGTTACCAAAAAAAACCACTGGTAACTTTTCGCAGAGCACAGAGTATGGGAACTGCTCTAGACCAAAGCAGTCCAGAGCTAAAGCAGAAAGCTAGTTGGTTACAACCGGTATTGGGGTTCCGCAAATGCTCCAATTGTAGAGCATGTCAATTTGGCATCAATAAAACTCATTACAGTACCCCATTTAAGCTAGTTGATACCCCCATTGTGGGCTACCATACCTGTAAAACTGAATATGCTGTTTATGTCCTGACGTGCACCTGTGGCCTGAATTATATTGGCAGCACTAAACAACAGGTGCACGTCAGAATCTTGCAGCATATCAGGGCTATTTTGCACTGTGATCAAACGTACCCGGTGGCTCGGCACTTCCAAAGCACACATAATAAAGATGTTAATTGTTTAACTTATTATGTTGTAGCCTCCGTCCCTATACTTAGGCGGGGAGGCAATAGAGAGCTGAAACTCAGACAGTTAGAGTCCAGTATGATCCTCGAATACGACAGTAAATGGCCGAACGGGCTAAACAATACTGAGGATCTACGCAATTTTCTCTGACTACTATATAGCTCTGTTGCTGGATTGTACAGTGCTGCCTTCAACATCTGTCTAGGTAGTCAGGCTCCCTGTTACCTAGACAACATTCCCATTGACATATTGTCCGTTGTATTGATCTTTATGATATCTGTTTCTACATATAACAGTTTCCGTGACTAGTCAAGTTCCTTGTTAGTCACGGCAACCAACTCAATGAATTCTTCACTTCCTTTTGTATATTCATATTTATCACATTTTACACATTTTAGCACTTTTTTAAGGGGTGTTTTTAGCACTTTTAACATGATAATATTTTTATACCTGTATGGAATGTTTTAATATTGCTTTTTATATGACAAAATTGTGATTTTATCCTAATTGTTGAAGTAAGCATCATTGCATTTTTATACACAGGTCACTTTATCATGCTTCGTGCACATTACATATATTTGTTCTCTCTGAAGCACGGGTGTCACTGCTTTTTGCACAACTAGACTTTGATCTAGCAGCACTATTATTTGCACTTTGATATCTTGTTTTGCCTCTGTAAATGTTGAAGACCTTCACTATATACTCTATGATATAACATTCTATGGATTTATCCAGTCATATGTTTACAAACTTCGCGACAAGACATGTTTCTTTTAAAAAAAAGAATTTCATTTATGAATTTAAAATTGTCTTGATAAGTTATATATATGTATCTAACTTATTTTGCGTATTTGCACAAGGAATATCTTAAAACATATAATGTTTTCTATGTCTATGGTCATGTGACGACATTGAAGGTGGGGCTTAAACAAGTCACTAAGCATTACAAAAACAAAAAAGTTTGACTAGATCTTTGCATGTGAACAAGGGCTCGTGGAGCCCGAAACGCGTATTGCCCTCCTGTTTTGCCAGCTGACAGTGCAATAAAGGATCTGTGAATTTCAGTGGTCCGTCTCCTACCTTGCTTCGCCGGTCCTGGGTGGATTTGGAAGTGGCGTTTGTTTGGAGTACAAAAGCATATATATATATATATATATATTATCTACTGGCGGTATATATATATATATATATATATATATATATATATATATATATATATATATATATATATATATATATATTCACAGAAAAAACCATAGGTTTTACACACGTTATAGTTAGGAAGTAGCATTTAAAAAACCTATGAAATTCACTGAAAAAACCATAGGTTTGACACATGTTATAGTTAGCTGGAAATTTTACTGACATAAAACCAATGAAATTCCACGTTATAGTTAGTTGGACTCACTATAACTTGCGCGTGCAATGCACTGCTGATGACGTCACATATTACATCACTCATGACATGGTCAGTGACATCACTCATGACATCACTGATGACACCATCCTTGTGACATAGTGACAGACCTCCTTTCACTGTAATGTAATCCTTGAAACACATATTCAAAAATAGAAACTGAAATTTAAAAAAAAATGCAGATACCCATATCAGTTACAACAAGTAATTCCACCATCTATATACACATCCACTCATACATATACTCACTCATCATATGAAATGATACACCTATACATCCTGTTACACACCGACAATCATCGAAAAGTTACTCACAGACATACTCACACGTGCAAATAAACTATTGAACATCCATTTATTTGAATATAGAGTTATACACACACTTCCACCTTACTTCTATTGAAAATTACGCATATTTATTCTCTTAAACAATCACTTATAGAAACACATACTTATTTAAACAGGAACTCTTTCAATCTCTTACTCTCACATATACTCACTTATATACATCAATATTCACATATACTAGATTAAAACATATGTCGTTACTGATAAAGACACTAGTGAGACAGTCATTCACTCACTAACAAACACATATACACACTCATCCACCCATACAGTCCTGCACATATGCTGTCTTCAAAACACATACAAACAGAGAGTCAGTCACTCATGCATCTATGTGCTAAGTAATACCCCCACCAAACCATATAGACACTCATACTGATACTAAGAGAAACATCTAATAACCCATATACATACGCATGTAGCTACTTACCAACACATGTAGCCACTTATACACAAAGTGAAACACTAATATATATATTTAAATATTTAAACATTACTCACTAATATTTATTTTTCAGAAAGACACATATTCACTGGATGGTGTCATCAGTGATGTCATGAGTGATGTCACTGACCATGTCATGAGTGATGTAATATGTGACGTCATCAGCAGTGCATTGCACGCGCAAGTTATAGTGAGTCCAACTAACTATAACGTGGAATTTCATTGGTTTTATGTCAGTAAAATTTCCAGCTAACTATAACATGTGTCAAACCTATGGTTTTTTCAGTGAATTTCATAGGTTTTTTAAATGCTACTTCCTAACTATAACGTGTGTAAAACCTATGGTTTTTTCTGTGAATTTCATTGGTTTTTAAAATGCTAATTCAGAAAAATGTCGTGTATGCAACCTATACTTTTGGCAATAAAGTTCTGGCAATATTTTTTTCGAAAACAAGCCGTTTTTTTCACTGTTCAAGTTCCATAGAGACTCCTTGTAAAGCAATACAGAATTCGAAAGTCTGTACCTTGCCTTTTTTTAAACACATTAAAATTTGTCTGTAAATAAAAATAGCCTTACTAAACTTTCGTGCGCGACCCGGTGTGCGCACTCTCGGCAACAGTTGTCAATAAAATGGATATCGCATTTCCAGGCTTTCGTGCGCGACCGAGTGCGCGCACAGGCCTATATATTTCGTAAAAACGTTGCGATTTGAACTTATTGAAATTCTTCATACACCCCTCAAAGAACTTATAGTACGTCAAAGAGACTGTACCTAGACTTCTTTTTTATTCTTATGAAACTTTTCAGTAAATGGAGCCGAATGTCTTTTTAAACTTTCGTGCGTTACCGGATGTACACACCTTGGTATTTTTTTTAGAAATATAAAACGTTTCATACTTTAACAATTGTGCGCTTAAATCCAGCTCAGAAGATATACAAAATCATGATGGTAGTTGGTTCAACCCGGACCGTTTATTAGAGGTAGATCGTCCGACTCCACCGGAAGACACCCCTAATAAAAAGGACATATATATAAAATGCGGACTAGCCGCTGTATCGTGCTAGCAAACTATAACATATAAATCGTTAGAAAAAACAAAAGGAATCGAGCAAAATCAGTAGGCCACTGATGAGATCTTTTTTTGACCTCGCTAAAATAGAAAAATTAGGAACAACCCCTCATGAGAAATATGAAACTAGTGAGAGAAACCGAGCTCGACGCCATGATGGCTGCAAGACAGCTCGGCTCCGCCGTCCACCCCACCCAAAATAACGACAAATATTATAAAGATACACAACACACCAGCAAAGTAACAGGGTAAAACGTTTTATTAAATAACTATTTACATGGCAGCCTACTGCAACATGAAAACAACACTTTCAATTGGTTCTTAATAGTTTCAATTCTGGAATTTACACGCAGCACTCCACCCACTTCCCTCACTATCTTTTCTACTCTCAAGAGACAACAACGTCCTACATCTTTTGGAAGACTTTGGTGAAATGGCTACCGTATCTCATTCATCTTCCGAATCTGACCAAAATGATCGACTACCTTTAATAAGAAAAAATAAATCTTTCATCTGGCAATTTTTCACTTATCCTGAAGATCAAAAGAAAGTGAATGCACCAAAAGTAACCTGCACGATATGTGACTTGGTTCTCTTAAGAAGAAATCCAGCAAAAAAATATTTCTTTTCCATACATACCATGGTGCGGCATGTCAAACAAGTGCACCCTCTGCAATTTGCAGAGGCAACGACAAGAGCCCTGGCCACGCTATTACCATTAGAGGTGGCCAGCACATCTTCTGATCGACGACCTGTATCTCCATGCAGTGCAGAGATGGACTTCAGATATTTAACTATATATGGTCTATAACCTATGGTTTTTTCAGTGTTTTTCTTTGTTTTTTAATAGCAAATATCAAAAGCTTTTTTGTGGAAAATGACTACAATTAGGTATACATAAGCGGCGTTCATTTATGTTCACCACAGCCATTGTTAAAAGTAAAGTGAAAGTCGCGAAACAGTGGCCACGCCATCTAGTCCCTTTTAGGCCCCATCATGCACGTAAGTAACAGCCATTTTCTGTGTCATGGCCTCTCTGCCCACTGCCAATAGCCTATGATTGTTCAAAATTGGTTCTCTTTGGGTCATTCTCTGTTCACAAATAAGCATAAAGTCGCAATACTCTATTTAGTTTTTGCAGATAGTGAAGGATAGGTAGTGCACACTTTTGTCCCCTTTGTAACCCGTCATGCCTATCTCTGCCCCGTTTGTTGCTAGTTGGTTCAACCCGGACCGTTTATTAGAGGTAGATCGTCCGACTCCACCGGAGGACCCCCCTAATAAAAAGGACATATACATAAAATGCGGACTATCCGCTGTATCGTGCTAGCAAACTATAACATATAAATCGTTAGAAAAAACATGAATATAGAGAGAGGAACCGAGCTCGACGCCATGATGGCTGCAAGACAGCTCGGCTCCGCCACACACCCCGCCCAAAATAACGACAAACACTATGCAAATATTATAAATATATACAACACACCAGCAAAGTAACAGGATAAAACGTTGTATTAAATAACTATTTACATGGAACCTACTGCAACATGAAAACAACACTTCTAATTGCTTCTTAGTAGTCTCAATTCTGAAATTGAACACCCAGTACATCCAGAGGTCATGTCCGACAAGTTGTGTGGGGGGATACCTTGCTAATGCCGCCACCCCCACCACCTTCAGTAGGAAGGACTCTGGATATCCCTGCCTTGCACAAATGTCATAAGTTCTGGATGTTGAGAGCCATACTTCAGGGTCCGACAAGTTGTGTGGGGGGATGCCTTGCTAATGCCGCCACCCCCACCACCTTCTGTAGGAAGGACTCTGGATATACTTGGTCCCTGAGAGGCTTCGATGTCCCTGCCTTGCACAAATGTCATAAGTTCTGAATGTTGAGTGCCATACTTCAGGGTCCAAGAAACGCGGACTCGGAGGGGGCGCTTGGCTCCTGCCCCCTCCCCAAGTCTTGTTCCCCTGGTATGGCCTGAGATCGCCCACGACATAGGCGGCCGGCTCCCGGGGTCAGGCGGAACTTCTTGCCTTTTGATGCCTCTTCCATTCTGGACCTTGTCCCACAATCCGTTTGACCTGAAGACACGTCCTGCGGTGCCCTGGTCCAACCATCACATTTACACCGTCTCACCCGCCATCCGGCTGAATTGCACCCACTCTTCCGATACAGCGACAGGCGGCTGCCACGGATCTCAGGAAATGGCGGTCGGCTCCACAGACTTGGGCCTGGCCTGCAAGGATGGCTCTGGGCAACCCTGGAACTCGGACGCTTGACTGCTAGGGCATGAGCCCCATTCCCAAAAGCGTCCCGTCAGCCTTGAAGATTCTACAAGAGTCACCGAGGCCCCCGACTCCTGCAGACTTCCGGTGGGGAGCGACTGCCATGATTGCTCGCGGAATGGCCACGACGTAGCCACGAGGTGCTCTCATGCTGACGCCAGCTTCAGTCTGAAACATCCAGAAACACTGTAGACTACCAATTCGATCAGTTCCGGTGGAGCCCCAACGACGTATCGCGTTCTTGCGTAATCCGTCATATGACGCGCCGCGTTAGCGCACCCGGAAGTGCTCCGGTGCGCGAGGCGCAAAGCGCAGCTTCCCGGAAGCAATGCGGAGCGCGTAACGTAAGCAATTACATTTCAGTTGGTTCTCCCTCACAATATTTTCAATGTCACATAAAACTCACCCATCACCCACTGCCATCTCTGGCTGTTTCCATGGTAACACCTCATTCTGCACCTGGCTGAAGGCACAGGTCAAAAGTTCATATCTCAACGTTCTTCAGCAAAGTAACAACACTGTTTTCCCTCCAGAAACACCTGCCAATCCACAGCTCTGTTACATGTCTTTTTTTTTCACACCCAATAGTACTTTTCGTTTAACATAAACATTAACATGCAACGTACTGTTCAATCTCCACTTCTTACAATCAACCAATCATTTTTATTTTTTAAACCACACCCAGCCTCTTCCTTTTTCTTTATTTAGAATTTCAACTTCTAACTACCATTCCACTTCCAGAACCGATCGGAGGACGACTACAAATCCCTTGAAAATGAAGGTCTGGCTAATAGGACACAGTTATATTCACTGAAGTGAAAAATATGCAGTAAGCAGACGAATTTGCAACCTCAGCTTACCAAATGTACACATAACATGGATTTCCAAAAGAGGATTGAAATGTCACCAATTGATTCCATTGGTGAAAACTTTTATGCATCTCCCAGAACCAGACCTTATAATTGTGCACTGTGGTGGAAACGATCTAGGCACAATCACTGGGGTAGGTCTGGAAATGCTTCTAAAAGACACCTTTCGACAATTGATGACACTTTTTCCTCGATCTGCCTTGGTATATTCCAATATATGCCAAAGACAGAAATGGAATTGGTCCAATCACCATTGTGCACAATTTGAGAAAGCAAGGAGACATGTAAATAAATCTGTTTCTGCGTTCCTCAGAGATTATAGTATGGGTTCTATTTACCACAACAACTTGCGATACCACATGCAAGACGTCTATAGGAGAGACGGTGTTCATTTCACGAATGAGGGAAACAGAATCTTCCTCTGCAACATCAGGCTCTGCATCGGTACTTACTTATAAATGCAGAAAACACTCAATTAACACAATGGCTCTTTTCAGAGCCACCTTATATCTAGGCACTCAAACTTCTGATTTATCTCCATTTTCACACTCTTGTAAAAAGGTGTGCGCGACCGAGTGAGCGCACCACGCAACTTTAAAAAAAAAAAATATATATATATTTTCGCCTTTAAGGGCCTTACTGCACACCCTGAGAAAACCTACGCAGCCAAACAATCTCTACCTTCTCCCCTTTCCATATTCCAACGCTTTGAAATCAACAATATATTTACTCGCAATGACAAAATGGCGGTCAACACTTCCTGATT
Organism: Lissotriton vulgaris; assembly: GCF_964263255.1. Lineage (NCBI taxonomy): Eukaryota > Metazoa > Chordata > Amphibia > Caudata > Salamandridae > Lissotriton > Lissotriton vulgaris. Next base: position 27,098 of record NW_028253548.1, read on the forward strand.
TCCTTCGAATCGAACGTTAACAGACGTCACGCAACAAAATTCCGCTCGCGCGCGCAGCCGTTTGGGTGCGCGCACGTGTGCGCGCTTATAGATATATAATTGACTTTAACTTTAATTTCCTCAGCAACTACTGAACGAATTTACACCATTCCAAAAAAAGCGTAATCTGCGAGCCGGACTGTACAGTTTTGCCAAATTTCTTATAAATCCATTCACCCGTTCGACCTGTAGCCGAGTCTAAAGGTCCTATGGAAAATAACATGGAGAAAACACGTTTTGGGACCCCCCTGTTATCTCAGCCCCCACTTGACCAATCCCCCCCAAACTTTTAGGGAAGAAGCGCAGCGGACCGAGCCATCTTCTTTGAGAAATTCGCTAAGATTCTTCAACCAGGGCCAAAGTTATTCCGAATAGAATGTTGAGGATTTCCTATGGAAACTAGGTCCTAACTATAACTACCTACTGGCGACCGCCAGTAGGTAATATATATATATATATATATATATATATACATATATATATATATATATATGTATATATATATATATATATATATATATATATATATATATATATATATATATATATATATATATATATATATATATATATATATATATATATATATATTATCTACTGGCGGTATATATATTACCTACTGGCGATTGCCCAAGCAGGGGCCAAGATAAAAGGGGGGTCCCAAAACGTCCATGTTAATTTCCATAGGAAACTTTAGACAGGGCTACAGGTTGAATGGGTGAACGGAATTACCCCAGATTTGGCTGGGAGAAGGGTCTTGGTCTAGAAAGCACACTTTCATTTATTTGGTGTAAATCCATTCAGTAGTTTTGGAGGTATGGTGAAATTTACAGATATTGATATTTGGGAATTCTGCCATCTGATTGGCTGAGGCGTTACGAGCACTAGCTTGCTGCTTATTGGTTGCGAGCTCTGCGAGCGGTTGCAACTAGGAAGTCTTGGCCGCCATTTTGTGATTCTGTTGAAGCGAGTAAGGGGAAAAAATGGTGAAAAAAGTAGGAAAGGAGGGTAGGAGCACTGTAACCTCTGTGGGGGAGTGCTAAGCGAAGTAGTCACTCTTACCGGTCTAAAAGTACGCTGGTGCTCAGAGTGATATGGTGCTGAGATGATATGCTGCTACAAACGGGTAAGAAACCGAAAGCCTAAACCGTGAGCTCGTTGCTGTAAAGTGATGTTCTCTGGTATTTGTAGCATGCTTGTGCAAGTAGTGTTAGTAGGTGTTTATACCATACAGGGAGTGGGAAGCGAACTACTGACCGCTACCGTATGTTTATACTATACCGGAAGCGGGAAGCGAAGTACTCATGCCTATCGGTGTGAAGACTCAGGGATCAAACCGAGCTGATTGCAGTAAAGTGATGGGCTCTGGACACTGTAGGAAACTAGCCGCTGTTGTATAACAGTGTAAGTAGTGTTAGTATGCGTTTATAGTGTATAGGGAGTGGGTAGAAAACTACCTTGTCCTACTGGTCTGAAGACTCAGGGATTAAACCGTGAGCTCATTGCTGTAAAGTGATGTGCTCTGGGCGCTGTAATATACCTGTGGAAGTAGTGTTAGTTTGCGTTTATATAATTCAGGGAGTGGGAAGCGAACTACTCACCCCTACCTGTCTCAAGACTCCTGGATGGAACCATGAGCTCATTGCTGTAAAGTCATGTGCTCTGTGTAGTATTCCAATGTAAGTCATGGTAGAATGTTAGTATGTAACTCTACTAGACTGTAAGTATGTAATGTCAGAATGTAGGGCTGTAATGAGGAGAACATTAGGGAATTTGTACACAGTGCAGGAGAAGACGGTTGCCTTGCTGTCTGCTCCTGTTGGTGGGTGTTTAAGGTGTCTTGTTTTCCTGCAATAAATCTACTTATCGGATCTACTGTTGTCTGCTTCTTCACTACATACATTTGGCGACAAGCGGGAGAATGTAAAAAGAAGGCAGCACTCACCAATATTTCAAAGTTGCTTGCGTTGTACTGAAGACCCGTTTTCTTTGTGTAGCTGTTTATACCCATCCCAGGGTCGACGGCTCATTGAAGTATGTGTGTGTAAATGCAAATGTAGTAGTATTTGTATAGCGCACCGAATCGACCCCCGAAGGGGTATCTCAGGCGCTTGTACGCATACCGCTGTGGAACCCTTCCTGGCTTTTCCCTGTGAAGTGCCCACTCCGGGGCACCCCCAAGGTGAAGCCAGGCATCCTAGCGTTGTTGGGGCCGTTGTGGAGATTAAGCAAGCATTTGCCCAGAGTTGCAAAGTGGAACCCATGATTAGAATAGGCACTGAGGCGAGAATTATCAGGTCCGCGGAAATTGAGCCCAAGACCCGCAGAGGCTAAAATTGAACCCTGGTCCCGGGCTAGACCTCTGCATCAGGGTCTGCCGCTCTAACCATTAAGCCACACTGGTAGGATTTATATTTTGATATTTGCGCTTCCTCTGCCTATTCACTACACTCTGGTCACTGTACTACACATGTGTAAGTAGTGTTAGTATGAGTTTTTACTAACCAATGCATCATAGTCCTAGAGAGAGCGACCTCCCAGGCGCAGCTCATACAATGTCCCAAGGTGTGCATCCGCCGGACATTTATGTTTGCTATTAGAGGGCGGGTGCATGGCTTCCACCCTGTGATAGCAAATTCTTGTTTGACCAGTTGAAGCGAGATGAGGAAAACCTTGTATCGCTTTATTAAAGCGTGTCCGGATGGTAAAAATTGAGAAAAAAAAAAGCGGGGTCTCACCCGTTCATTTAAATGAGGCCCCTGGTGGGTAATGTTCCATGGTCAATCCTATTATTATATTGCGGGGTCTCTGTAGGACTGGCGATCTTAATCTCAAATATAAATTAGGCTACGGGAGGGCACAGAGACGTTTCGCAGCCTAGGGGATCGCCACCTTCCCGGGTATTGTTTACTAATTGTTCGGGGGCTTCGAGGCCAACTAAAGTCCGGGGATTGCCACCCTCCGGGGCTTCACTTAAATATGCAGGGTGGGCCTCAGCTGTCCCTGAAGCCTCGGTGGTCCTAGGCAGTGCCTTATTGGTTCTGTAATCTCACGGGCAGTATTCATGGTATTATAAAGTGATACACGCATAGAACCCTTGCAGTTGTAGAATTACGCAGGCTTCATTTATGTAATAGTCTGTTGGTTTCTATTTGGTAGGTGCACCGCAAAAACACAAATGCTTTCCCTCATAACCTCCTATAAATAGACAATTTCACAATAAACTACAGACAAGTGTTGGCAGAAAAAGAAGACCTATACACTCACTTATTTATTGAATAAAAAATAACCTTTATTAAAACAACACAAATACATGGAAACACAAGTTTGTTAGAACAAACAACAGTATAACATGAAATATGTGGGTGGACTCCTCCAGAAGCAGCGTACAAAACCTGAAAGACAAAAATTAAACATAAGTATGTGGGCCATGTGGAAGAGAAAAAGAAAGGTAGTCTGAATGAAAGGAAGATAGTGAGAATGGGAGGGAGAGGGAGTGGGTGGAAGGGAGAAGGGGAGGGAGAGTCAAAAGAACAGAGGGAGGAGGAGACAGAGCGTCAGCCTACTGCACCCAGCCCTTAGTGTTTACCTCCCATCACCCATTTGTCTAGGACGCTGAGGTCAGCGAGAAAAAGTGTGGTCCAGCAAGTCCTTAAAATGAAACATATGAATGAGGCCAGAGATTACTTTATTAGCTATGGGAACATCGCTTGCCTGCACCTGTGCACCCAGGGTGCTGCACCCCAGCACCTTCCCCCGCACTGTGCTCAATTGAAGGTCCTGCGCACTGAGGCTTCACTGCTCACCTGCCACCATCGGTGTGTCCAATGACGTGTTGATGCAAGCTCCGAGTCCGGGGTACCTTTGTAGGGTGGTAGAGCAGGTCTCTGGTCGGGGACGGTGTCTTGATACCATGATGGAAGGCGTCAGAATGCAGAGGGCATCATGACGGGGTGAGCACCTGCTCCGCCCATTTTGGCACAATCAATTCAGTGTTTGAAAAGGGAGTCATAATTTAATGGTGGAAACGTCTGGAGGTAAATGAAGATTTATTTCAAGCTTCATAGAGAACACCAGTTGAGTGCATCCTTCGTTTTTGAAGTACGATCTACCAACTGTTAGTGGTAATCGTGGTTCAAAGAGGAGTTGGAGTGCACAAGAATATACAAGGTTAAATAATATATGTTATGCCAACGTTTACATACAAAGGAATTGAGCACATGCTAGAAGCATAATGTGCATGTGTAATGCAGTGGCGGCAGTCTGTGTGCATGCACACTTAGTAATGTGATCACTAGAGTGTACTAAAAGCCATTGCCACGTGTCTGTAGGGCAGCACTGCCCGCTGACCTACAGTATGGTCCAGTAGGTCCTTAAAATGAGACAGAGATGAGACTGAGTGAGGTCAGAGATCACATCATTATGCACAGGAACATCGCTTGTTCGCACCTGCGCATCCTGGCTTCCCTACTTTGGAAAGTAGGGAAGCCAGGATCAACTTGTCTCCCACTTAGAAAATCATGGGTTACTGGATCCCTCACAGTCTGGTTTCAGGGCAACCCAAAGTACTGAGACAGCATTGGTGGAAGTAATTAATAATATTAGGTTGGCTCTGGATAGGGGTAAGTCATTGATTCTTGTTCTGCTGGACCTCTCCAAGGCCTTTGACACCATCTCCCACAGTATTGTATTACATTGGCTCGGGGAGATTGCTGTCAGGGAGCATGCTTTAAAATGGGTTCAGAGCTATCTTTCTGACCGTGTTACAACGGTCCAGGTTGGAAACTCTGTCTCAAGCAGCAGGCCGGTTAAGATAGGAGTGCCACAGGGCTCCATTCTGAGTCCGACTCTTTTTAATCTGTACATGACCCTCTGGCCGGGTTGATTAGATCATATGGTTTTGATGTTGTATCATACGCTGATGACACGCAGATCTTGGTCACCCTGGGTCCAGATCCATCAGAAAGTAAACAGCGCTTTAAAAATTGTATGAGTCACATCAACAGTTGGATGAGCTCAAATCATCTCCAACTAAATAGAGGTAAGCCTGAGATCATGTTCTTTGGCAAAGCCGGCAAGCACTGGTCTCATGACTGGTAGCCTTTGAATCTCGGTTCATGTCCAATACCCAAATCAAATGTGCGAAACTTGGGCTTCCATATGGACAGTCAGTTGTCCATGAAAAATCAGATTAGCTATAAAGTTGGCTCATGTGTCGGAGTACTGCATCAACTTCGAAAGGTTTTCAAATTGATCCATATGGAGGCCAGGAAACCACTCATACAGGGCTTGATAATAAACCACCTGGATTATGGAAATGCCTTGCTGTCATCGATAAATGGAAGCTATTTAACTAAACTCCAAATCCTGCAGAATACAGTGGAGAGATTGATTCTGAACCTTTCGCCTAGATCCTCTTCTGCTCCCTGTCTGATATCTTTACACTGGCTCTCCATCAGACAGAGAGTCCAATTTAAGACCCTCTGTCTAACTCATAAAATCATGTACGGGAAAGGCCCTGGTTACTGATCCAAAAAACTACAATGGTACCAGCTGGGTAGATTGTTTAGATCAAGTAATGAGTCCCTCCTAATGCCCTTAGAATACCATAGCAATGCCAGCTTGTGCAGGTCCACAGTAGAATTTCTCTTGGTCAAGGAGGTGCATTTCTGTGAACCATATCTGGATACTATCTTAACTACTTGGGACAGGGCTCTATATTTTAAATTTAGGGTGGGCGTACTCCCAGTGGGGAAACGTACTGCCAGCTGGAAGGTTCCGGTGCAGACAACTCCCTTTTGCCCTTGTTGCTTGAACAGTGTAGAAACAGTCCCGCACTTATTGTTCGAATGCCGGGCCTATGCAGCCCCTCGCCGCAGATGGCTGAAGCCACTCTGCAGAGAACTCGGGACTAGATCCCACAAGGAGGCCTTAAGAATTCTAAAAATGGACCCTCGGCCCCTGTTTGCAAGTGGACTGCCGAAATTCTTAGGCTGGGCATGGGGTATTAGATCTAATAGGCTCTCATACATTGTTTGATATGTATCTTAGATTGTTTTTATGCAACTCTTATGTAATTTGCTGTCTGAATTGTATGGTATCACCTATGCACTGGTTTTACTGTCTTTTAACGTACATGTTTTGCCTTGCACTGGTTTTTATTGTTTTTTAATCTGCATGTATTGCTTTTTATGATATGAATTATATCGAAATAAAGCTATTACTTACTTGCTACCGCGAAGCGTACACATGTGAACGTGCTCGGTTGGAGGGAGGTTCAGCAGTGAGGCTGGTACCAGCTGGGTAGATTGCTTAGATCAAGTAATGAGGCCCTCCTAATGCCCTTAGAATACGCAAGGCAAAGTATCAAGGAAGGTCTTTTTCCCATCTTGCCCCTGCACTCTGGAGCAAACTCCCTCTTCACCTACGCACCACCTCAGATCACAACTGTTTTCGAAAGAAACTGAAATCTTGGCTATTTGACAATTAAGCAAGCACCTTATCAGAGCCGTCTGCAAGCGCCATGAGACTTCTGAGTGATATGTGCGCCATACAAATGTCCCTGATTTGATTTTTGATTTGATGCACCCCACCCCTCCCGCAGCACTGCGCTTTACACGTGTCAGTTGGGTAGCACTGCCCGCTGGCTCAGGCCTACAGTGCGGTCCAGCAGGTCGTTAAAATGAGATAGAGATATGACTGAATGAGATCAGAGATCACATCATTACGCAGGGCAACTTCGCTTGTTCGCACCTGCGCACTCCCCTCCCGCAGCACCGCGCTCAATTGGAGCCACTGTGCATGCAGGTCCCACTGCTCACCTGCTGTCATTGTTGTGTGAGCAAACACTACAGGCAGCAGTGTTCACAATTTAGAGCCAGTGTTGATTGCAGGATGGTTTACACCTCATGGATCCCTTTTGAAACACAACGGGCAGTAGGGTTCACAATTTAGAGCCAGTGTTGATTGCCAGGATGGTGTACACCTCATGGATCCCTTTTTTTTATTGCGCATTGTGATATACGAGGTGGATGCGGCCATATCACCTGAGGCAGTGTGGAAAAACTGTGACATATGGCGTCGTCATCCTATTTATATGTATGCAAAATGGGCTGGGCTTGCATACCCCAGGCCAGGTAGGGGTGTGAATAATTGTTCCGGGGATCTGGGCGTTGTTTAGTTCCTGCCTGGCCAGGAAGTGTACTTATGTGTATTTCTTTTGCAGTTTTGATGTCGCAGAATGCGCAATTTACATTAATTTAGCATGTATCGGGAAGGCGGAAACTATCGCTAATGAGACACTGTTCGAAAAGATTAAATGGCGAACAACAGATGTCGTTGTCAAGGTTGTGGATATGCGCACACACGCATGTCAATGATGTGCGGTATTATTGAAAGTGTTGCTACGGCGAAGCGTACAAATGTGAACGTGCTCGGATGGAGGGAGGTTCATCAGTGAGGCTAGGTCATACACAGTGATAACGCTCATTACAGTCAAGCAATATATGTCAAACGTGAATCTGAAAATCTCACATATAACACACTGCTATATTGGTAAAGCCTGACAACATAGCATACAGCAATACAAATCTACACATTACTGTTTACTGTTTGTCACATGTGATCTAAGATGTGCACTCTGCCCATGGCTGATGATACTTCTTAGAGCCACCAATACCCAGGCCGAAAGGCAGGACAATAATGTGCACACACACACTCCAGGGGCATCGTGTAACACACATTTGTTTTTTGATGTAACGTTTGAGATGCATGGCCAGCACACGTGGAAGGCTAATGTACAGACCATGAATATTGATCAAGATGATCGTTGCATGTTGTGTGTAGTATAAAATACGTGTATACAGCAAAAAACCTTTCAAAAAAGCTCTTTAAGCAGACGAGGTGTCTCTCAACAAACGCTGTAGAGAGAATGATTAAAATGGGTGGGGTCATCCATCTGTTACAATGGGAAATGTTATGAAGCAATCAAATGCTTTTTTTATGGCCACATAGCAATCGCACACCGAGCGTGCAAGGAGGCCGCAGCCGACGCGATTTTGAGAAAATATATTTATCATTATATAAGTTTATTACAGTTAGAAATATATAAATGTTTACCATATTTTAGATTATCGCTTGCTCTCATATACTGTTTAAAGTTATTTAGATATACTTTTGAGACAAAAAAAGAGGGAATGGCATACCTGGAGCGACAGCATACGTCTGCTACGTAACACAGGGCCTGGCGGCGTGCACTCGTCGCATACGCAATGCACAGCTGGCATGACCCCATACGTACGTTGACATAACGTGCGGCTTGGTACTGCGTACCCGTCGGATACCAAAGTAGCACCTAGCGTGACCTCATACGTATATGATGTTACGCGGGACGCGGTGCCACAAACCTGTTGAAAACTAAATGTGCATCATTTACAAGTTTAGCCATATGGTGGATCGGATTCGTGTGGTGATGGAGCTTAGTATGCTACCAGTATGGGAGTGCCGTTTTCTCCCCTCAAAAAAAAGAGATACATATTTTTGGGGGAAGATATAAAACATTACATAATTTTAAAAGTTAAAAAAAGAAGTATAATAGAGTTCCAAAATATTTGAAAATGTAATAGAAAAAATATAGGTTTCATAAACATTAAAATATGAAATTAGCATTTAAAAAATCTTTTAAAATCACTGAAAAAACCATAGGTTTCAAGGATTTTATAGTTAGTTGAACATTTGAGTCATATAAAACCAGGAAAATTCGCCTGTTATAGTAATTTGGACTAACTATTACTTGCGCGCCCGCAATGCACTGCTGATGATGTCACATATTACATCACTCATGACATGGTCAGTGACATCACTGATGACATCTCAAATGACATCACTGATGACTTCACTAATGACATCATCCACATGAAAATCTGATCCATATACTAATGCCCTAATATAAACGTTGATACACACACTCTAAAATAAAGACTACTAATTTTTAAAGCATACACACAACAATGCCAGATACTACATACCACCCAATATTTCCTAGGTCTATGCACACATCCAGTCACTTATACATGCAGTTACCTATCAATACAGTACTATAATATGCACTCATACACCCTAACATACAGTAACACTCTGTCACTCATCCATAGAGTTACACACCTAGTCAGATATGCAAAGAATCAATCACATACCAATTTACTCATGTATACAGTTATACACACCAACTACGTTATTTATACACACATCACATCACTTATTTATGCAGATACTAACACATACTTACTGTCTTATACAATCACTGATACAAGCAGAAAAAAATAACTTACTCTCACTTATAGTCATTTATATATTCCAACACTCACATATACTGCCTTAAAACATATGTAGTTACTCACACATATACCACTGATACATTCATTCACTCACCAACACACTCATATACACACTGACTCACACCACACATACAGCCCTTCCAAGACATACTTTTGAATCCATACAACCATTGAATCACCCACTCTGACATCTATGCACAGAGTCACACAACACACACAGCCACCCACACAGACACTCAGGCATCCATACAGATACTAGACAACAAATCAATAACCCATATAGATACTCATGTAGCTACTCACCAACCCATGCAGCCGCTTAGAAACCAACTGAGAGAGTAACACAGACTTTCACACAGTTTAGTCACTAACCCATGCATTCAGTAAGACACGTTCAATCACTCACTTATACAGTCAGTCACGCACCTACTAAATATTCCATTTAGGCACTTGTAAATCCACTCATTCTTCAATACACCTTGGCATAGATATATATGAAAAATGTTTCAACTTTACAGAAACACACATTCACTGGTGATGTCATTTGAGATGTCATCAGTGATATCATCAGTGATATCACTGACCATACCATGAGTGATGTAATATGTGACGTCATCACCAGTGCATTGCGGGTACACGAGTTATAGTTATCTCAATAACTATAACAGGTGAATTTCTCTAGTTTTATATGAGTTAAATATTCAACTAACTATAATGTCCCTAGAACCTATAGTTTTTTTTAGTAAATTTCTAAGGTTTTTTAAATACTAATTCCTAACTATAACGTCTGTAAAACCTATGGTGCTCGCTGCAAATAAAGGTCCTGTGAACAAATTCTGGTGGAGTGGCGTCCTTCAAGCACAGGACAACTTGGGAAAATGTTTTCGACACGGCAGTCTGGCCGTGGGAGGATGCACTGCCCGCGTGAAGGAATGGCGGGGCTGCATGCCGGAATTATGCGGGCATGATGTGGGGCACCAGAATTGCTTTTGAATTAACGGACAGCTTTTCAAACAGAGGCCCACTGGAGGGTGTTAAATAAGATTGAACAAGTGACAATTAAGATTGGTGCCCGGCTTGCCACTTAGGGCATGTAATTACCCACTGGAGGGATCGCAATGCACTATAACTCCCAGCATGCTATTGCAATACCCATGTGGGAGCGGCATGCAGTGTGGGATCATAAGGGCTGTAATGCGCAGCCCTGCACTAACTTCTTTGCCCTATGATTAAGAGGCATGCTGCCTCGAAACGCGTCAGGGCATCTTTTAACAAACTCCGCTTTAAAAGGTGTTAACTGCAAATAAAGGTTCTGTGAACAAATTCTGGTGGAGTGGCGTCCTTCAAGCACAGGACAACTTGGGAAAATATATACATATATATATGTATATATATATATATATATATATATATATATATATATATATATATATACACACACACAAACAGTAACTCCCGGCTGCCGCCGAGAACGCCATGTCCCCACCTCTGATGACGGCGGTCCGTGGCAAGGCGGCAAACCTTTCAAATACTCCAACTTTAATTGTACACTTTTCCGTTTCTGGAAAAAACAGCCACCACAAACTCGCTATTGTCCAAAGCAGTATTTTATTTGCAAATCTCCGGCAAAATCACTCAACGCATTTCGAGACTCAAGTCTCTTGGTCACGAGTGCTGATCTGTGGAATCTCATAGGTTTACATACACACGAATAACTCAAAATAACACATAGTGAAAACAGACTTCCGTTTTACCATTACTGAAAGGAAGAAAGCAACATGTTTTTTCTAACAAAGTCAAAAACCTTAACAAGTGCTTTCACAATTCAAATTAATTCTTACAAAACATCTCTCTGCCATTTGAAAAGAATTTCTTTCACATGATTACCACTCGCAAACAAAAGATAAATATTGTCGGCGCATCCGCCTCCCATCCGTTCTTTGTTGACATAGCATAGCGGTATTTTACTGGCTTGCCCAAGTGGGCTTTTTTCTTTTATTGCAACTTTATTAACACCCAGTACTCATCAACATGCTACGCATTACATTATCTGAAGCCAAGCCTCGATAAAGTCATCCATCTGACCCAAATCATCGCCCCAGTGGGCATATCTGAAAGACTTCTCATAGGCAAAAAACATAATTTCTCTTAGTCTTCAACGTTTCGAAAAATATTAGATACATTATACTTTCGCTCTGCAACTTTCCTTTCATTGCCCTGTATCTTGGAATCTGTAAGAAAAAAATAACAAAAAAAGAATAAATAGAACACCTATCCACTGATATTAAAATTTAAAAAACAAGCTATATGTACAAGTCACTACTCTGAAGGGGTTATGGCTGTTACACTCTACGAAAGACTTTTCTTAAGGCGACATTACTTAATATTTAATACCACCCTCTACAGAAAAAGCACGGCGGGCAATTCCACGCTCCACGCCAGCAGTGCACATCCAAAACACGTCATTAATAATATTCCGTATGGCGAGCTACTTCGGCTCAAACGGATTTGCAGCACTAAGCAAGATTTAGCAATTTGCACCACTGAGGCCCTCACAAGGTTTAAACAAAGAGGCTATACTGATAGGGTCCTCAAACAGGCTGTCATTAAGATGAATGAAAGATCCAGGGAATCTTTATTTAACACTCATGAGGTCCCCATCTCTGACACCACAAGTATTGATAATGAACCTGTTCCTAGGTTCATTACCATGTACAATTGCCAGGAGAGAAAGATCAGAGCCATTTTAACTAAAAGTTCCTCACACAAGATACTAGTATATTACAAGGGTTGCAGGTTGTATTCAGAGGTTTTTTCATTAGTTCGATGTTTTAGATCCAATTACCTTCAAATGTTTATATGAGAACGGCAAATGAGAGATATGTCGTGGGAAGCAATGACATTATGTTATACGTCAAGCTAATGGGGTGAGCATACAATATTGATATGGCTTTATTTCTGCGATTATTTGCACATCTCCTTTACCTATGCTTTCAAAATTGTTTACATTGAGATATACAGTCGCATGCTAGGTTCGGTCTTTAGATCGTACAGCATTATGCAATTGATATCCACCACAACACTTTGTGGATAACCTTTGAAACATAGGGTTATTAACATTATGGGCAACTAGCGTAATTTGCACACAAATATGTTTACATATATTAGCACAATTTTGCACATGAATTTTTGTCAATGAAACATTTTTTGCACAGGTTTTTAGCCATTGCATTAGTTTTGCACATAGCATAGGAGGGGACGCCATTTTAATAGTCAGGATTTGTACAGCCATGTCTCTGTTTGGAATATTAACATATAAATACATTTTTCATCATGTATATCCCTCCAGTATTCATGACAGAATCTCTTAGTTTTGCAATGTTTTGATGTATTAATACATGGTGATTAATTAATGCATTCATGCTCTTTTATACAAATGACGGTTACTATTTGAGTATTTAATTTAGATGGATCTGTTACACGCGATTGAATGAATGTATTCATATTATTTTACACGTGATTCCAAAATGAAAAACAGATTCTCTATCTCTTATAACAAAACGGCCCCCATACACATAGTATTTTGTTTACGTTTGTCATCACATGGTGTTCACTTAAGCATATTTAAAAAAATGGTGGGCGTTTGAATGACTATCTATGAGCAAGGGCGACCGCTCGAAACACGTCAGACTGGGAGCTCTGTCAACTCGCTAAATAAACAAGAACTCTGCCTGATTCTGGGATTTGTGTTGTTCTCTGTTCGCCGAGCTGGAAGTACGGGGACGACTGAATGGTGTTATATATATATATATATATATATATATATATATATATATATATATATATATATATATATATATATATATATATATATATATTACCTACTGGCGATAGCCAGTAGGTATATATAGTTAGGATTATTTCTCTATGGAACTTTTGAAAATTCTATGTCTAATAACTTTGGCGTTTGTGGACGGAATCGGCTGAAATTTTCAGGAAAATGGCACATTTTGTTTCTGAGCAGCCCCTGAAAATTTGGGGGGGGGGGTTCGTCAAGGGGGGGCCGAGAAAAAAGGGGGGTCCCAAACGCGTTTTTCCCATGTTAATTTCCATAGGGCGTTTGGCCTCACTTTTAGCTCGAACGGCTGAATGGATTTGTACGAAACTTGGCAAAATTGTAGGGACTGTTAGCCCGATGTGCCTTTGCTGGGTCTCAATATATGTGCTCCAGTGGATTTTGAGAAATTAACGTTTTAAAAAATTTATATATCTGTGACAGCGTCCCAGATAGCGCTCCAGATCGCGTACTTTTCGCGTCACGGAGCTTTGCGAAGCGATGCTGATTGGCTCTCCGGTGTCTGTCAACATTCTAAACAGTCCGGTGCGGCCGCCATCTTGTCTCTCGGTAGGATCGAGAGACAAGAAGAGGTGAAAAACGAAGGGGGAATTTAATGAAAGGGGGCTAGGTGGACCCCTCTTGACCCCCTAGGAATGATGTTGGGGTTATTAAAGGGTCCCGTGGGGCAAATAAAAAGAAATTGATTTTTCGCGGTAGAAGCCCTTCTCGGTTCGCGAACCGGGAAGCAAACTGGTATCGAAACGTGAATTCGCCATTTTGTGTTTCGATTTCATTAAATTACTAGGTATAAGGGGGTACGGGAGACGTATCCTGACCCCTTTTGTTTTCTGAGGGTGGCTGAGGAGGCTCATATATGTTGATACATGTCTTCCAGCGGCTGTGCGTGAGCGTTTTTTTTTTCTGCTGCGTGACGTCTGTTAACGTTCGATTCGATGGAAATCAGGAAGTGTTGACCGCCATTTTGTCACTGCGAGTAAATATTTTATTTGTTATAAATAAATCATTATTGATAAACATTGTCTGCGCCATCTTGCCTTTTTTGCAATGCCACACTTTTGTCGAGCACAGCAGCCATTTCAGATGCCTTGACTAGACCCACTGTCTGCACCCTCGCAAGCATCTCCCCCACTCAACTGTAAAGAATCACCCCTCTTCAAAGAAGTTACAGTAGATCAAGGCCCCCACCCGATGAGATCCGTCACACTACACGTGTTCCTGCAATCTGATAACCATCCTGTATTGTGATTGGAGAGGGGATTCTCACTGTGAGGGTGTGTGGGACCGAGCCTGAAGCGGTAGATTCCAGGGATGCCTTTTTGTACATCAAAGTCTTCACAATTATGTGTCACATTAAAAATATATAGCACTCACAAAAAAGTAGAAGGAAAATAACACTTTAATAACTTATAAATATATACATCGCAACAAAAACAGTAAACACCTTAAAACATTTTTTATTAAAACAGAAGCAACAATGGTCAGTAGCGGTCTGTTGTGCGAATAGTCCCAAGGCAGCATATTTACCTAGAGTGGTGCTGTGTAGGACTTTCTGAATGGAAATTAAGCAGAACTATAACCATCTACTTCCAATAATATAACTTTTATGCCGAAATTACGCAAAGATTTAGCTAATCTGCTAAAGGGGGGAGTCGCCATTTCTTTACAATAATCAATAATGAAAAATCAACATCAATAGGGTTGTCCGTATTCCCGATGCAGCACTATAGTGCAACATAAACAGCACCTGGGGTGTCAAGAGTGAACAGGTCCTAGCTGCTTAACCAATGACTGACAAATGCTATATTAAACACTTACTATGTATAATACTTGCGTTCACAATAGTTTTACTTTACAAAACAGAACAAAAGATGTCCCCTGTAAGTAAACCCATATTAGCTGTTTCAGTTATTGAACATCCTAAGGTTTTATGACATGGGGAACAGTAGTGATATCCTGGGCGGGTGATGGAACTGGGTTTGTTAATGGAAAAACATCTACAGAGAAAACTATTGGTAAATTATACTTCTCCGGAAATTTAAAACTCACAAATGTTTCATTTGTGTAATCGTTTTATGAACATGTACATTAAAAAACTAAAAGAAATGCCAAGAACGTCCCATGTGAAAGTGAATTTTATCTGGCAATTTTTTTCTTTTCCTTCTCATGAAAAGAAAGTTAAAGCCAGGTTCGTTACCTGCCTCATCTGCAAAAAAAAAACTCTCGAGAGGGACCGAAAAAAAATATTGCTATGGTAATCATACCATGCATCGGCACATGGAGAGGTGGCACCCTTTTAATTATTCTAAAGCACAACTTCGAGATTTGGGGGATAACCCCCGACCGGCAAAAACATCCACCAATGACTTAGCAATAAGTGAGTTAGAGGCAAGGGAAACGGTCCCAAATCTGCAAAAGAACTTTGGGCAGATGAGATTGACTTGTGTAGCATGTGGAAAATTAATTTCATGCGGAGAGATCAGTATTACTTCAATAAATACAGTAATCAATGATGCATTAGAACTTAATATCAATTCATTTTTCGAACGTGTAATCAGTACCTGTCCCATGTCAATTCATTGTTTGAACTTATAATCAATACCCATCCCGGATCAATTCATTGTCCGAACATATAATCAGTCTTATCCCATATCAATTCATGTGCTAAAAACTGCATACATATCTCATGATATCAAGGCTGAGCAATCGGGGCACAATAGTTTCATTTGTACCGGCGCCATTTTGGGTGAGGTCAGGAAGGTCCAAGTATAGTCAAAATGTCTCCACCAACTCGTGGTTGGACCGGGACCTCTTTCGGCAGTCTAAAAGTTTTCGTTGAAGGGTAGTAGAGGGGACTGGCGACATGAACCATCAGTCAAAGAGGGGTGGGAGGCAAAAATCTCTCCTACCGGGTCATACTGGTGTCCCACCGGAACTGATCAAGTTGGTAGTCTTGCAGGATTTTGGTGATTTCAAGACTGAGGCCGGCGTCGGCATGAGCGCGCCGACGTCCCGCGGCTACGTCGTGGTCGTTCCGTGGGTGATCATGGCAGTCATTCCCCATCGGGGGTCGGGGGCCCCCGTGGCTCTTATAGAATCTTCAAAGTTGAGGAGAACGTTTCTGGATGCAGGACTCATTTTCTAGTTGAACTCAGAAGCGCCGTTGCACCGCAACAGTGGACGAGACCCCCGCTGGGTGAGCGGAGCATCATTGCCTCGCAATAGTGGACGAGACCTTTTGTCGGGTGAGTGCAGCGTCGCTGCATCGCAAGAGTGGAGAAACCCTTTTGTTGGGTGAGTGCAGCGTCGCTGCATCGCAAGAGTGGAGAAACCCTTTTGTTGGGTGAGTGGAGCGTCGCTGCATCGCAAGAGTGGAGGAACCCTTTTGTCGGGTGAATGCAGCGTCGCTGTATCGCAAGAGTGGAGGAACCCTTTTGTTGGGTGAGTGGAGCGTTGGGGGTGCAGTCGAGGGGCCCTCACCTGTGGGGGTGGGAGAGGCTTGTTTGCGCCGCCTCTCCCTCCCAGCACACCCCACGCCGACACCTGGCGTTGATATCCGTGATGTCCGGACCAGGCGATAAGAGGGGGGGGGGTCGGAGGCAGAGGCAAGACATCCCCCCCGTGGCCTGCAGGGCGCCGCTTCAGGCCCGAACGGGGAGCTCATATCAAGCCGGGGCCAGACCAGGAGATACGAGGGGGGGGGGTCGGTGGCATGTGCAAGACATCCCCCCCGTTGTCGCAGCCATTATCTAAGAAAGAAGAAGAATCCCGTCGGCCTCGGCTCCTCTCCTGGCCCACCTTACGGGATGACCTCCCCGGCCGACGGCTGCCAGCAGGACTCGCTCTACACGTGCCGAAGGCCTCGTCTTCCGGATGGGCGTAGCCGCGAACCTGTTGCACTTCGGGAGTTTCCGGAATGGGGGTAGGTATCTGCTGATTTGTATTTATTTCATGTTACCGTTATTGGGCGTGGCGGGCGGTGGGACAGACATGCTTGGAGCAGTGGGGGGGTGGCGGAGCATAGCTACCTTGTGGCTGCCATAACGTCAAGCTTGGCTTCTTTCACCACTTTCATGTTTCTTATTTCTAGCGAAGTCAAAAACTCATCAAAGGCCTACTGATTTTGTTCGATTTCTTTCCCTTCCTTTTCAAGTGTGTTTCATGCTGAAGTTTCTGTTTAACAGGATACAGGGATTACTTCGTATTTTACATATGTCTTCTTTATTAGGGGTTCTCTCCGGTTGAGTCAGATGATGTACCTCTAATAAATGGTCCGGGTGGAACTAGTTTCTCAATCAGTGGGGAGTAGATGGGCATGACAGATTACAACGGGGGACAAAGGTCCGCATTACCCTTCCTTCACTACTTGCAAAGACTAGACAGAATATTTCTATTCCACGTTATTTGCAAACAGAGAGTACCTCGAAAGAACTATTCTTTGAACAATAAATGTCCAGCCAATCAATCAATCAGGCATGACGGATTACAACGGGGGACAAAAGTCTGCATTACTTATCCTTCACTATCTGCAAAGGGAGACAGAATATTTCTATTCTTCTCTGTTTGTAGACAGGGAATATCTCAAACAGCAATAATCGATAAAAAAATTAGTAGGATTATAACACTTTAATAACTTACAAATATATACATCGCAACAAAAACAGTAAACACCATAAAACCAACAGTAGTGATATCCTGGGCGGGTGATGGAACTGGGATTGTTAATGGAAAAAGATCTACAGAGAAAACTATTGGTGAATTATACTTCTCCGGAAATTTAAAACTCACAAATGTTTTATTTGTGTAATCGTTTCAGGTCAAACGGATTGTGGGACAATGTTCACAATGGAAGAGTCACCAAAAGGCATTTGGATCGATGTTGCAGCAGGCTGCCATGTATATAGTTATTTAATAAAACGTTTTACCCTGTTACTTTGCTGGTGTGTTGTATATATTTATAATATTTGCATAGGGTTTGTCGTTATTTTGGGTGGGGTGGGGTGGGCGGCGGAGTCGAGCTGTCTTGCAGCCATCATGGTGTGGAGCTAAGTTCATCTTACTAGTTTCGTATTTCTTATGAGGGGTTGTTCTTAATGTTTCTATTTTAGCGAGGTCAAAAACAGATCCCATTATTGGCCTACTGATTTTGCTCGATTCCTTTTGTTTTTTTAAACGATTTTTCACTATCTGCAAAGACTAAACAGAGTATTGCGACTCTGTGCTTGTTTGTAAATACAGAATGAACCAAAGAGAACCAATTCTAAAACAGTAAATGCTTGGATAGCAATCAATCAAATAGAGAGAGAAGCAGGCACGACGGATTACAACGGGGGCAAAGGCCTGCGTTAACTACCCTTCACTATCTGCAAAGAGAGAGTACTGCTAAGAGAAAAGAGTGGGGGGAGGGGGGGGCAGCGTTCAAAGCACATCAGCGTGCATAAACACGAAAATGTTTTTACCTATCATGTACTTGACATTTGACAGCTTTTGATATTTGCTATTAAAAAACCATTGAAATTCAATGAAAAAACCATAGGTTTTAGCCCATATATAGTTAGGGATTAGCATTTACAAAACCTTATTTTACTCGCATAAAACCATTGAAATTCGCATATATAGTTAGTTGCGCTAACTATATATCGCGCACCCGCAATCCACTGCTGATGATGTCACATATTACATCATTCATGACATGGTCAGTGACATCACTGATGACATCACTGATGACATCTCAAATGACATCACTGATGACATCAATGATGACATCTTAAATGACATCACTGATGACATCTCATTTGACATTACTGATCACATCACTGATGACATCATTCATGTGATTATACGATGAACCTCTTCAGACTCTGATATAACCTTAGATACACTCAGTGTAAACAGACACTCACAGACTGTCACTCATCCATGGAGTTACTCACACACCTAGTCAGTCATGCAAAGAATCAATCACACCTCCATTTCCTCAACTATACAGTTATACACACCTTACTTATTCGAACATATACTAACACATATTTACTCTTTTATACAATCCCTGATACAAGTTCACAATGATCCATACAGCCACTCACACATTCACTGGCTCTTATGCACAGTAATTTATATATGTGAACTCTCACATGTACTGTGTTTTACATATGTACTTACTTTGACATGTAGCACTGAGATATCCATTCACTCACCAATACACTCGTACACAGTCAACCACCCATACAGCTGTTTCCACATGCACTTTTGAACCCATACATCTAGTGAATCAACTGCTCACACATCTATGCACAGAGTCATACACCTCCCAGCCACCCACACACACTCAGTCTCCCATCTAAATACTTGGGCAACCAATCAATAACCCATATAGTTACTCATATAGCTACTGATCAACACATGCAGCAGTTTACAGAACAACAGACATAATGATGCACAAATTAATACAGTTTAGTCACTAACCCATGCACTCAGTGAGACACATTTAATCACTCACTCATACAGTCAGTCATGCACCTACTAAATCCTTCATCCAGACACTTATACATCCACTCATTCTTCAATATGTAAGACATATTTTAACTTTACAGAAACATACAGTCACTGGATGTTGTCATCAGTGATGTCATCAGTGATGTCATTTGAGATGTCATCAGTGATGTCATCAGTGATGTCACTGACCATGTCATGAATGATGTAATATGTGACATCATCAGCAGTGGATTGCGGGTGCGCGATATATAGTTAGCGCAACTAACTATATATGCGAATTTCAATGGTTTTATGCGAGTAAAATAAGGTTTTGTAAATGCTAATCCCTAACTATATATGGGCTAAAACCTATGGTTTTTTCATTGAATATATATATGTATATAATATATATATACATATATATATCCAAGCAATACCTCAAACCTCCACACAGCGTGGCGAAAGAAGGAGACGGACCCCACGGCTTCAGGCAAGATGTTATTTTATTGTTTGGAACCTTTCAAGCAACGCTTTTCGAGTAGCAAGTACTCTTGATCACGGGGACGACTGAATGGTGTTTATAGCGTGAACAAGGGCATACCTTGCCAGAAACGCGTAGCTGCTTTCTGTTGTACCGAATAAACAACATCTATGCTGATGTGACGTGGTCCGTCTCCTTCCTGTTTGCTGGTGTGCTGCATGTGCGCGAGAGACACCGAGAGATCCAGAGGAGTCACGTGGTTCATATATATATATGATTGAAAGGGCTCCCAAATCGAGTTTTTTCCTCCCAGGAACCACACAAACGACTCGCACACCAGGGTCCGTGTTGCACTTGCGTTTATTGGCGACGCGTTTCGATCAAACGGTCTTTTTCGATATATATATACAAAAAAAATATATATACAAATGTATATATATATATATATATATATCTGCTCCAAAAGCTCCCCACACCAAGGAAAGAAGTGGCCGCACTCGCGTGGTCAGTTGAAAAGAATTAGTTTATTGCACAAACAGGACGCGTTTCGGCGAACGTGCCTTTTCCCCTGTGTCAACCTGGTCACAATGTTATGCGAACCAAAACTCCAGCACTTCCTAACGGCGAACTGGAGAAAAACGGACCACCAAGACCTTCTAATGGCAGATTGAATGTTTATTTCACCTCCTTATTCCATGACGCATTTCGGGCATCGGGTGCTCTTGATCACATAAAGAGTAAGCAGTACGCCATGTTAATTTATATTTTTCAAAAGTAACACCACTTGATCTATAAACAGTGAAGAAACACTTTGATTTTGGCAGTGAGATGTTAACACCATGCAAAAACACTCTAATTTACCATTGTTATGCATATACAGTGCACAGTTTTTATGCAACATTATCACTCATATGTTTTTATATCAAAAACACACCATGAGATTATTCGCATTACTTGATATTGTGTGGTTTGAAAATAAAAAAATAGAATAAATAAATTCATAACATTTTTAAAATGACAATAAAAATGTATAAATAATCTAAAATATACACATTATCACACAATAGTAAATATAACGATATGAGTTCATAAAACAATGTGCAAAATCTGCGTTTGTCATCTTCCAGCATTAATACTTGATTAAGCTATAACAATTTGGTTTTGATATCTGCAAAATACAGTTTTCTATAGATTTTTAAAAGGTAAAGTGCATAGTGCCAAAATATACAACATTTATGTATAATTATGTGTTCCATTGATACAACTGTGTCTAATTTTAAATATATATATTTTTATATTTCCTTCTGTTTTTTTCATTTTCTTTCTTTCTATTTTTTAATTTTTTTTTAGTTTTTTAAAGTGCAAGATGCAAAATGCTTATATGTAGATAGGTAAAAAAAAAATATATATATATATATTTATTTTACATATTTGCAATGGTGATGTTTTACTATAAAAAAGTGATAAAAAAGAATATCTAACTACAAAAGGCAGGTTGTCCACACGACACATTATTCTGGACAAATGTCTATCGGAGCTGTTGATGTGGGCGCTCCAGAGGTGCTAGCAATGTATGGTGGGGGATTTTTTGCTGCACCTTTCATCTCTTCTTGTGCCAGATTCTGGAGGTGAATGGTACGTAAATGTTTGTACATACTCGCAGTTCCACAGGAGTATTTTTTTTCACTGCTTCGCGACAGGACCCTCTCACACAGCGAGCATGTGACTTTTGTTGGATTTACCTTTTTTTGTCCGACAGGAAAGGTAAAAAAATTCCAGACCACTGACTCAGGCCTCTGTTTGGCTGGATCTGCTTCCAAGATATCTTCATCCGAAGAATGATGAGGAGCTTGTGAACTAGATGCCATTGTTCCAATGCAATATTTGAAAAAAAACAAAAAAAGTTGCAAAACTAGCTCTTGATGGACAAGAGATGTCTCTCATCAATTGCTTCAACCAGGATGACTAAAATGGGTGGGGTCCTTCAATAGTTACAGTGGGAAATGGAATAAACCAATCAAATCCTTTTTTTCACGGTCACATGGGAGTCTCGCACCCAGCGTGCACGAAGAACGCACCCGACGTGACTCCGTGAAAATATATTTAAAAATAAGTTTATTTCAAGTAGAAATATATGATTTTTATGAATACATTAGATAATCTCTTGCCCTAAAATGTACATTAAAGACACATACATATCAGTAAAAGCTGCAAATAGGAAAATTGAAAACATATATATATACATATATCTATATTCACTGAAAAAACCATAGGTTATAGACCATATATAGTTAGGAATTTGCATTTACAAAACCTTGAAAATTCACTGAAAAAACCATAGGTTATACACCAAATATATAGTTAGGGATTAGCATTTACAAAACCTTATTTTACTCGCACAAAACCATTGAAATTCCATATATAGTTAGTTGCACTAACTATGTATCGCGCACCCGCAATCCACTGCTAATGATGTCACATATTACATCATTCATGACATGGTCAGTGACATCACTGATGACATCACTGATGACATCTCAAATGACATCACTGATGACATCACTGATGACAACATCCAGTGACTGTATGTTTCTGTAAAATTAAAATATGTCTTACATATTGAAGAATGAGTGGATGTATAAGTGTCTGGATGAAGGATTTAGTAGGTGCATGACTGACTGTATGAGAGAATGATTAAATGTGTCTCACTGAGTGCATGGGTTAGTGACTAAACTGTCTTAATTTGTGCATCATTATATATGTTGTTCTGTAAACTGCTGCATGTTTAAATCAGTAGCTATATGAGTAACTATATGGGTTATTGAATGGTTGCCCAAGTATTTGTATGGGAGACTGAGTATGTGTGTGGGTGGCTGGGAGGTGTATGACTCTGTGCATAGATGTGTGAGCAGTTGATTCACTAAATGTATGGGTTCAAAAGTGCATGTGGAAACAGCTGTATGGACAGTTGACTGTGTGCATGAGTGTATTGGTGAGTGAATGGATATCTCAGTGCTACATGTCAAAGTAAGTAGATATGTAAAACACAGTCCATGTGAGAGTTGACATATATAAATAACTGTGCATAAGAGCCAGTGAATGTGTGAGTGGCTGTATGGATCATTGTGAACTTGTATCAGGGATTGTATAAGACAGTAAATATGTGTTAGTATATGTTTGAATAAGTAAGGTGTGTATAATTGTATAGTTGAGGAAATGGAGGTGTGATTGATTTTTTGCATAACTGACTAGGTGTGTGAGTAACTCCATGGATAAGTGACAGTCTGTGAGTGTCTGTTTATACTGATTGTATCTAAGGTTATATTAGAGTCTGAAGATGTTCATTGTATTATCACATAAATGATATCATCAGTGATGTGATCAGTGATGTCATTTGAGATGTCATCAGTGATGTCATCAGTGATGTCATTTGAGATGTCATCAGTGATGTCATCAGTGATGTCACTGACCATGTCATGAATGATGTAATATGTGACATCATTAGCAGTGGATTGCGGGTGCGCGATATATAGTTAGTGCAACTAACTATATATGGAATTTCAATGGTTTTGTGCGAGTAAAATAAGGTTTTGTAAATGCTAATCCCTAACTATATATGGTGTATAACCTATGGTTTTTTCAGTGAATTTTCAAGGTTTTGTAAATGCAAATTCCTAACTATATATGGTCTATAACCTATGGTTTTTTCAGTGAATTACATTGTTTTTTTAAAAGCTAATATCTATAGCTGCAAAATATATTCTTTATTACGTGACGTATCACATAGCCCGTGAGACGCCTCATGACGCATCGCATAACCGTGACGTATCGTCTCTGCAGCGTAAACAAAACCCGTAACGTAAGCGCGCCGGAGCACGCTTATAGATATATATATATATTTTTTAACCTTAATTTGACAAAATCCACACGTGCACATATCTTGAGGCCTTGCAAAGGCACATCAAACAAACAGTCCCTACAATTTTGCCAAGTTTGGTGGAAATCTACTCCTTTAAATTTTATTTTACTGTTTCTCTTGATTTTCCCCTTGTTACGCTTACCGGAACGCTACCCGGTATGCAAACAAACGCTCTAAAAACACAATATGTCGGACTCCCGTTACGCTGCCGGTTAGCTGCCCGGTTAACGTACTGGGAAGCGCCTCTACCGCGAAAAATCGCAATTTTTTTTCTTTTGCCCCGCGGGGAACTTTAATAGCCCCCTCATCAATCCTAGGGGTTCAGGAGGGGTTTACCTTACCCCTTTCCTTCATTTACACCTTTTTTTTTCCACCTCTTGTCTCTCGATCCCACCGAGAGACAAGATGGCGGCCGCTCCGGACTGTTTACAATGTTAACAGCCAATCAGCTTCTCCTCAGACTCCCGTTATGCTGCCGGTTAGCTGCCCAGTTAGCTGCCCGGTTCCCGTACCGGGACGGGCCTCTACGGCGAAAAATCGCATTTTTTTTTTTTTGCCCTGCGGGGCACTTTAATATCCCCCTCATCAATCCTAGGGGGTCAGGAGTGGTCTACCTTGCCCCCTTTCCTTCATTTCCCCCTTCGTTTTTCACCACCTCTTGTCTCTCGATCCTACAGAGAGACAAGATGGCAGCCGCTCCGGACTGTTTACAATGTTGACAGCCAATCAGCTACTCCTCAGACTCCCGTTACGCTGCCGGTTAGCTGCCCGGTTAGCTGCCCGGTTAGCTGCCCGGTTCGCGTACCAAGACGCGTCTCTACGGCGAAAAAATCGCAATTTTTCTTTTTTTTTTTTTTGCCCCGCGTGGCTCTATAATATCCCCCTCATCAATCCTAAGGGGTCAGAAGGGGTCTACCTTGCCCCCTTTCCTTCATTTCCCCCTTTGTTTTGGCCTCCTCTTGTCTCTCGATCCTACCGAGAGACAAGATGGCGGCCGCTCCGGACTGTTTAGAATGTTGACAGACACCGGAGAGCCAATCAGCTTCGCTTCGCAAAGTTCCGTTACGCGTCAAGTACGCGAACCGGAGCGCTGCCCGGAGCGCTGTCACAGATATATATCTTCTTTTGAAAGTTAATTTCTCAAAATCCACTGGAGCACATATATTGAGACCTAGCAAAGGCATATCGGGCTAACAGTCCCTACAATTTTGCCAAGTTTCGTGCAAATCCATTCAGCCGTTCGAGCTAAAAGTGAGGCCAACCGCCCTATGGAAATTAACATGGGAAAAACGCGTTTTGGGAACCCCCTTTTTTCTCGGCCCCCCCTTGACGAACCCCCCCCCCAAATTTTCAGGGGCTGCTCAGAAACAAAATGTGCCAGTAGGTAATATATATATATATATATATCCTTCAAAGCCCTGGCGCTGCAGATATGCACTCACCGATGCTTAGACCATTTGGCCAGTGTTAGCCTGGAACCTACAAAGGATCAAGACGATAACTCACCTGAATAACTGCAAGTACCAGCATGCAAAGAGAGACACTTATGATAAGCCACACCCACTATGGGCAGTCTCTTGGAATAAATTAAGAGTACAACAAACAGGCGAGTTCTCTAAGCATCTGTGAACTCATGAGGAAGAGGCGTTGGCCTCGAAACGCGTCGAGTATCAGATTTAAATTTTGGACTGTGGGGAAGCGAGCTGCATCGAGGCTAACACTGGCCAAATGGTCTGAGCATCGGTGAGTGCATATCTGCAGCAACAGGGCTTTGAAGGTCATATATATATATATATAGATATATATATATATATATATTACCTACTGGCGGTCGCCAGTAGGTATATATAGTTAGGATTTTTTCTCTATGGGATTTTTGAAAATTCTATGTCTAATAACTTTGGCGTTTGTGGACGGAATTGGCTGAAATTTTCAGGAAAATGGAACATTTTGTTTCTGAGCAGCCCCTGACAATTTGGGGGGGTTTCATCAAGGGGGGGCCGAGAAAAAAGGGGGGTCCCAAAACGCGTTTTTCCCATGTTAATTTCCATAGGGCGGTTGGCCTCACTTTTAGCTCGAACGGCTGAATGGATTTGCACGAAACTTGGCAAAATTTTAGGGACTGTTAGCCCAATGTGCCTTTGCTAGGTCTCAATATATGTGCTCCAGTGGATTTTGAGTAATTTAGGTTCAAAAAAAGATATATATCTGGGCGGAGCCTAACCACACATCTGATCTGATTGGCTGTCAGCACTTCATCCAAGAAGTGTTGGCAGCCATCTTGGGACCAATATACATTATAGCACCTCATTAAAAAGCATTGTAGTTAATAGAGGGTTTTAGGACTTTAGTTACATTATAAATCATTTGTTGATGGTACCATACTCGTTTTAGGAATTGTGGTGGGTTCTAAGGTGATTTTACCATGTGAAAAAACCTTCTGCTGTGATATCATGAATATTGTTTGAAAGAAAACTAATATCTCATGATTTTCCCACAGTGGTTTGGAAGGGGATCTATAAGCTAAACTGAAAGCATATTTTCTGTAAATTCACATTATCTTTCTCAGTCATGTGAAAATGAAGTCTGACATTCTCAGTAAAACATGTACATCCAACAAGGACAGAGACTGTCAGTTGATTCCTTTGTGTTCTACTGCAGCCTCCTAGAGTGTTCTAAAGAACAACTAGAGCGCTAACAGTCCTACTTATTACAAAGGTATGGCACACCTGAAGCCATCTTGATTGGAATAAAGTGGTAACTCTTAAAACATTTAATTTAAAAAGAAACAACATGAGGGGGTATATTTTGCCATAGAAAGTATGATTAGTGCTGCAGAATGAAAAATTAGGGCACACTTTGAGTGACTTCTCAAATCCTTTTCTATTTCATTAAAACATTCTGACATGCAGTCTCCCAAAATGGCCACCAGAGACAAAAGAGCCCAAATGTAGCCCAAATATCACCCAGATGTAGCCCAAGTATAGCCCAATGACAGAATGTCCCAGAGTGTTCTAAAGAACAACTAGAGCGCTAACAGTCCTACTTATTACAAAGGTATGGCACACCTGAAGCCATCTTGATTGGAATAAAGTGGTAACTCTTAAAACATTTAATTTAAAAAGAAACAATATGAGGGGGTATATTTTGCCATAGAAAGTATGATTAGTGCTGCAGAATGAAAAATTAGGGCACATTTTGAGTGACTTCTCAAATCCTTTTCTATTTCATTAAAACATTCTGACATGCAGTCTCCCAAAATGGCCACCAGAGACAAAAGAGCCCAAATGTAGCCCAAATATCACCCAGATGTAGCCCAAGTATAGCCCAATGACAGAATGTCCCAGAGTGTTCTAAAGAACAACTAGAGCGCTAACAGTCCTACTTATTACAAAGGTATAGCACACCTGGAGCCATCGTGATGGGAATAAAGTGGTAACTCTTAAAACATTTAATTTAAAAAGGAACAAAATGAGGGGGTATATTATGCAATAGAAGATATTATTAGTGCTGCAGAAAGAAAAATTAGGGCACATTTTGAGTGACTTTTCAAATCCTCTTCTATTTCATTAAAAAATTCTGACATGCAGTCTCCCAAAATGGCCACCAGAGACAAAAGAGCCCAAATGTAGCCCAAATATCACCCAGATGTAGCCCAAGTATAGCCCAATGACAGAATGTCCCAGAGTGTTCTAAAGAACAACTAGAGCGCTAACAGTCCTACTTATTACAAAGATATGGCACACCTGAAGCCATCTTGATTGGAATAAAGTGGTAACTCTTAAAACATTTAATTTAAAAAGGAACAAAATGAGGGGGGTATATTTTGCCATATGAATTATGATTGATTGATTGATTGAAAAAGCTTTATTCGAGTTATACACTCATAAAAGCACAGACATATAAATTCATACACATTTTTTTTAAAACTTCAAACATTCTGTTACAATAAAATTATAATTGGAAATACATAATACATTAGCATTAAAATTGTTACCAATTAGGATAAAATAAGCTTTTTCATAATATGCGAAAACTAGATGCATGTTGAGGTATAGAAACCTCCGCGTTACGGACCATTCCCAAAGTTTATACAATAAAAACTCATACCATACATATTAGCCGCATTTTGTAGTTAAAATTCATATATATCTCCCAGTAGATGTTTGCAAGGATAAGTCAAGCAAAGGAAAATGTAAAATTCAAAACACATTAGGGGATAGAGCCCTCCTCCTTATGGACCATGCCCACCCCAGATATTTTGCTGTTCCAACTACGATGGACATTTCAGTGGAGGAACAAATAATTCTCAACCCCTCAACACCGCTTCGGACACCAAGATTCCTACATACTGGAGCCAACCAAGATTTTCTTGGAATTACATAGGCCTCACATAAAAAAAGAAAATGTGCAATGCTTTCATTGGGGGCCCCACATGACGGGCAGCACAAACCACTACTAGTTCTCCAACTGGACGTCAAACACCTCAGGGGGAGAGAGCCTGCCCTTAACTGGAAAAATAATTTCCTGTCTAATGGGACAGTTATACTGTCCCAATACTTTTCTAGGGATGGTCTTTGTTTAATTTCCATAAATCTACCCCCCATGGATTCCGAGGTTACGCTCCTCCAAAGTTTCTGATCAATGTGGTCCCAATATATTTCTTTGATACTGGATTTACTAGGGAATACTTCCCCGAGGGGGTTTTCCCATAGTTTGGAGAGTCCAATCTCAGCAAGGACGTCCCTTAGGATTTTTAGCCATTTAATTTTACGAAAAACATCTGATTTGGCTAATGCTAGGAACCCCTCAGCGTAGTGTCTTATTTCCATGGTTGTCCATAGCCGTCTCCAATAGAGAATAGGCCTCAGTCGGGCACGGTCACTAAGCGATCTTCTGCCTAGGTCAAGGCCAAGCGGTATTAATGGGGTACTTTGGGGAAGAGTAGTTATCCCTCTCACAAACCTGTTCTCAGATCTTTGAAGGGTGGTAAGACTCTCAAAGCCCCAGACTTAAGCCCCATAAAGGGTTGCGCCCAAGGCTTTTGCGTCATAAACCATGAGAACAGGTTTTATAGGCCTGGTTTTGGATTTTACTTGCTCGACCCTGAGGGCTCCTGAAATTTGCTGATGTTTCAACACCGCCTTCTCTATGTGTCTTGACCAACCAAGTTTACTTGATATCTCCACCCCGAGGTTTGTAAAAACATTTACTAACTCTAATTTGACATTGTTCAAAAATACCTTGGGTTGAGATTGGCGCTTTTGCCCAAAGGCCATCAACTTGGTTTTATTTACATTAACCTCGAGACCCCGTTCTTTGCAAAATGCGTCAAATATGTTCAGGGCTCGCTGGAGACCCGACGGGGTCTTGGACACAATCAAGGTGTCGTCGGCGAACATCAGAATTGGGACTCTGATGCCCGCTAACGAAGGTGCGTCAACCATTGCGTCCAATATCCTATCTACAATGCCATTAATGAACAGGGAGAACAGCAGGGGTGCCATTGCACATCCCTGCCGTACCCCCCTCTCAACTGGAAAGTTAGTAGTGGCTTCCCCATTCCTCCCCCACTGAACCTTGGCATAGTTGCTTTCGTGAAGACGCATTATCAACGTGAGCAAATCAAGTGGGACCCCTATTTTGGACAGAACCTCCCACAGCGTGCACCTGGGCACCAGGTCAAAGGCAGCCCTTAGATCTACAAATGCTACATAGAGGCTGCCTTTACCCAGGAGTACAGTCCCCCACCGTAGCATGGTGAAGCGAAAAATTTGATCGACCGTACTGGTTGCACGTCTGAATCCTGCCTGAAAGGGGGATAAGGCATTGTTGTCATCTACCCAGGCCATAAGTTTGTCGACCAGCATCTTCCCCACTACTTTTTGCATAGTAGCCAGCAAACTTATTGGTCTATAGTTTGCCGGGAGTGACCGGTCGCCTTTCTTAAAAATCGGTATTATTATTGCCCCCTTCCATATATTGGGGATTTTTGCCCCTTTGGCCAAGCCGTTTCCCAACAAGGTCGCATATTTTGCCCACTGGACCTTGCCGTGTTTGAAAATGTCTGAGGGGATTCCATCTAGCCCGGGGGCTTTTCCCCCCTGCAGAGTTGAAATTACAAGTTCCGCATCCTTAGTTAGGAATAGGTCACCCTTGCAAAAAACCATAGGGATTGATTCTATGGCCACTATATCCCTACACTCAGCATACTGGGGTTTAAAATACTCGACCCACAATGTCTCATCGACATTGTTGTCGGGATTATTGGGGGCGCCCCCTCTTCCCCATTTCACAATTTTCCAGAAAATTCTGGAATCCTTTTGCCCTGAAGCCTCGAGTAGCTCCTCCCAGTACTCCTCATCCCACCGATTCTTAGCCTTTCGGATACTGTCATTATAATATTTCCTGGTGGCTCTAATCGAGGCCTTGTCCCTGCTTTTGAGTGCTCTGCCCAACTCCAGTCTAGCTACCCTACACTGTTTGTTGAACCAGGTTGCCAATGTGATTGGTACTTTTCTATTAGTCTTCAGTGGCTTAATAAAGTGCGGCTTTATCAAAGAGAAGAATGTGTCATGGATACCTTTCTGCATCCTTTTGCCTGCCGAACTGTTCCTTGGTCAAGCGCTGGAGGACTGACAAAGCGCTCTGTGTTCCTGTCATAGCGCATTTGGAAAGCGCTACTTTTCGCCGGACCCGCTCCGCGGGTCCCGCCTCATCAGAGCATCACCTTGCTGGATAAATCACCTTGGATTAAGGGCTTGAGGCACTCAGGGCTGCGAGCGAGCAGACTGCTGGACTCCAACTCCCAAGAGTCCCAGCAGCTGCCTCACCGATCCCACCTGGTGACGCTCTCCCTCAAGGCCACGCCCCCCTCTTTTCCAGCAAAAGGCGCCGGATACTGATCACCTGTGGATACCTTTCTGCATCCTTTTGCCTGCCGAACTGTTCCTTGGTCAAGCGCTGGAGGACTGACAAAGCGCTCTGTGTTCCTGTCATAGCGCATTTGGAAAGCGCTACTTTTCGCCGGACCCGCTCCGCGGGTCCCGCCTCACCAGAGCATCACCTTGCTGGATAAATCACCTTGGTTTAAGGGCTTGAGGCACTCAGGGCTGCGAGCGAGCAGACTGCTGGACTCCAACTCCCAAGAGTCCCAGCAGCTGCCTCACCGATCCCACCTGGTGACGCTCTCCCTCAAGGCCACGCCCCCCTCTTTTCCAGCAAAAGGCGCCGGATACTGATCACCTGTGGATACCTTTCTGCATCCTTTTGCCTGCCGAACTGTTCCTTGGTCAAGCGCTGGAGGACTGACAAAGCGCTCTGTGTTCCTGTCATAGCGCATTTGGAAAGCGCTACTTTTCGCCGGACCCGCTCCGTGGGTCCCGCCTCATCAGAGCATCACCTTGCTGGATAAATCACCTTGGATTAAGGGCTTGAGGCACTCAGGGCTGCGAGCGAGCAGACTGCTGGACTCCAACTCCCAAGAGTCCCAGCAGCTGCCTCACCGATCCCACCTGGTGACGCTCTCCCTCAAGGCCACGCCCCCCTCTTTTCCAGCAAAAGGCGCCGGATACTGATCACCTGTGGATACCTTTCTGCATCCTTTTGCCTGCCGAACTGTTCCTTGGTCAAGCGCTGGAGGACTGACAAAGCGCTCTGTGTTCCTGTCATAGCGCATTTGGAAAGCGCTACTTTTCGCCGGACCCGCTCCGCGGGTCCCGCCTCACCAGAGCATCACCTTGCTGGATAAATCACCTTAGTTTAAGGGCTTGAGGCACTCAGGGCTGCGAGCGAGCAGACTGCTGGACTCCAACTCCCAAGAGTCCCAGCAGCTGCCTCACCGATCCCACCTGGTGACGCTCTCCCTCAAGGCCACGCCCCCCTCTTTTCCAGCAAAAGGCGCCGGATACTGATCACCTGTGGATACCTTTCTGCATCCTTTTGCCTGCCGAACTGTTCCTTGGTCAAGCGCTGGAGGACTGACAAAGCGCTCTGTGTTCCTGTCATAGCGCATTTGGAAAGCGCTACTTTTCGCCGGACCCGCTCCGCGGGTCCCGCCTCATCAGAGCATCACCTTGCTGGATAAATCACCTTGGATTAAGGGCTTGAGGCACTCAGGGCTGCGAGCGAGCAGACTGCTGGACTCCAACTCCCAAGAGTCCCAGCAGCTGCCTCACCGATCCCACCTGGTGACGCTCTCCCTCAAGGCCACGCCCCCCTCTTTTCCAGCAAAAGGCGCCGGATACTGATCACCTGTGGATACCTTTCTGCATCCTTTTGCCTGCCGAACTGTTCCTTGGTCAAGCGCTGGAGGACTGACAAAGCGCTCTGTGTTCCTGTCATAGCGCATTTGGAAAGCGCTACTTTTCGCCGGACCCGCTCCGCGGGTCCCGCCTCACCAGAGCATCACCTTGCTGGATAAATCACCTTGGTTTAAGGGCTTGAGGCACTCAGGGCTGCGAGCGAGCAGACTGCTGGACTCCAACTCCCAAGAGTCCCAGCAGCTGCCTCACCGATCCCACCTGGTGACGCTCTCCCTCAAGGCCACGCCCCCCTCTTTTCCAGCAAAAGGCGCCGGATACTGATCACCTGTGGATACCTTTCTGCATCCTTTTGCCTGCCGAACTGTTCCTTGGTCAAGCGCTGGAGGACTGACAAAGCGCTCTGTGTTCCTGTCATAGCGCATTTGGAAAGCGCTACTTTTCGCCGGACCCGCTCCGCGGGTCCCGCCTCATCAGAGCATCACCTTGCTGGATAAATCACCTTGGATTAAGGGCTTGAGGCACTCAGGGCTGCGAGCGAGCAGACTGCTGGACTCCAACTCCCAAGAGTCCCAGCAGCTGCCTCACCGATCCCACCTGGTGACGCTCTCCCTCAAGGCCACGCCCCCCTCTTTTCCAGCAAAAGGCGCCGGATACTGATCACCTGTGGATACCTTTCTGCATCCTTTTGCCTGCCGAACTGTTCCTTGGTCAAGCGCTGGAGGACTGACAAAGCGCTCTGTGTTCCTGTCATAGCGCATTTGGAAAGCGCTACTTTTCCCGGACCCGCTCCGCGGGTCCCGCCTCACCAGAGCATCACCTTGCTGGATAAATCACCTTGGTTTAAGGGCTTGAGGCACTCAGGGCTGCGAGCGAGCAGACTGCTGGACTCCAACTCCCAAGAGTCCCAGCAGCTGCCTCACCGATCCCACCTGGTGACGCTCTCCCTCAAGGCCACGCCCCCCTCTTTTCCAGCAAAAGGCGCCGGATACTGATCACCTGTGGATACCTTTCTGCATCCTTTTGCCTGCCGAACTGTTCCTTGGTCAAGCGCTGGAGGACTGACAAAGCGCTCTGTGTTCCTGTCATAGCGCATTTGGAAAGCGCTACTTTTCGCCGGACCCGCTCCGCGGGTCCCGCCTCATCAGAGCATCACCTTGCTGGATAAATCACCTTGGATTAAGGGCTTGAGGCACTCAGGGCTGCGAGCGAGCAGACTGCTGGACTCCAACTCCCAAGAGTCCCAGCAGCTGCCTCACCGATCCCACCTGGTGACGCTCTCCCTCAAGGCCACGCCCCCCTCTTTTCCAGCAAAAGGCGCCGGATACTGATCACCTGTGGATACCTTTCTGCATCCTTTTGCCTGCCGAACTGTTCCTTGGTGAAGCGCTGGAGGACTGACAAAGCGCTCTGTGTTCCTGTCATAGCGCATTTGGAAAGCGCTACTTTTCGCCGGACCCGCTCCGCGGGTCCCGCCTCACCAGAGCATCACCTTGCTGGATAAATCACCTTGGTTTAAGGGCTTGAGGCACTCAGGGCTGCGAGCGAGCAGACTGCTGGACTCCAACTCCCAAGAGTCCCAGCAGCTGCCTCACCGATCCCACCTGGTGACGCTCTCCCTCAAGGCCACGCCCCCTTCTAAGGTCATTCAATATATAAAGACTCAGTACCCCGCTGCGCGGTAGCGCGCGGGTAGCGCCCGGGAGAAGCCCGGGACAAGGGCGGGCCCTCTGAGGCCCTCAGAGGCACGAGAAGGCCAGGCTAGGCCCACTCCCTTAGCCCCGGTAAACCACACCACCCCTCAAACTACTTGCGAGATTGCGCCCTAGGACAGGCTGCGGCCGGGTAGGCATTTAGACTCCCTCCAGTAGAAACATATTCTAACAGTATAATCTCAGAGTCCCCTATCGATTTAGATAACGCTCCTGGATTGCGAATCTACGATAGTGCTCCTCAGCCACGATGACAAAGAAACTAAGATCCGGTAAAGTTATAGTAGGAAGATCTAGCACTAAAACAAAATCAAATCCCCTTCGAAATAAACATAGCCAATCTACCAACCTGAAAAGCACGTGTCAGCTTTTCAACTTCTGGGAAAAGGGCAAAAATAAAATCTCAGAGGTGGACAATAAAGCAATGGACCCAAAAGATTCTGGAGTTACCCACTCTGATTCTGCCCCAAATGATGTTCGAGAAAGCCCTGAAACCAAAAAAGTAAAGGCAGACTCAAGTTCAGCTAAGACGCAACTTTCCCCCCCCAAGAGCGAGTTCTCACCCCCCTTATTTTCTACCATGAATAATCATATCGCCCTAGCACCTGAGGTAATTATAAAAACAAAAAATGACATAGAGCAGGATAATTTAAACATCATGGCAATTCCCCACGACGAAGCAAGTCAGCCAGCAAACAGTTCTCCAAGTAAAACGTCATTTTACAACGGTTTGTCCCCCATGATTCTAGATGAAGCCCTATGCCATCGGTACTTAGAATCTGATCCCACAACAGTTGAGTTACCTGGGAAAACCCCTCCAATGTCAAATCATGCCGGTTTACAACTTTACAGTAGTACCCCCTCCAAAACCTCACACTCCCATTTTTCCTCTAGCCCAAATCTAAACATGTCCGGAACAAATTCCTTTCAATGTAAGGGACCTGACAGACCACTCTCTGACTCCCTACACATCTTAGAACATTTATTGGCTTCTATCTTACATCTACTGGAAAAATTTGTGGGGGGGTCCGATTGTGTGCTTGACACTGTGACCCAAATTTTAAAAGTTCTGCTGAGGTCCCAAAAAGAGAGGGAAGTGGATGGTAAGGGGCCTTCCTCCCCTCCCTTGGCCCCCGTTCGGTTGGATATAAATGGACATTTCCCAGTAACCATAATTACTCCTAAACTAGCGCAAGAGAAATTAGGTGCTCCCCAGTCATTTCCTAATTTAAACGGCTCAGTAATTCCGGATTCTCCACTAAAACCTCAAGGGGAAACCCCGCTAATATCCGGAAATGATATATTCCCAATCTTTAAGAAACAGAAGGGGGACGGGGAAGTAAGGGAGGAAGCTATTCAGGGGGAAACCGATAACAGAGGACTAATTGAACCGATAAAAAAGAATGGAAAGCACAAGAGGAAACTGCTAAGACGGATAAATAAAAATAGGCGGAGGAAAATTCTATTCAGGAAACACTTAAATTCCCCCCTACTAGAAGTGTCATCCCAAGTACAGATGGCAATGGGTAATAACAAAAACCTGGCAAATATGCCAGCTAATGAAAATATTCCCTTAAAGGCAACATCCCCCTCTTTACCCTCCCATACATCCCTCCTGTCAGCAACCCCCAATGTATTCACCTTTGGTCGACAAAGCAACAATACTGGGGATATAAAAGTGGCACACAAATCACCCTCTCTAGATCAGGTCAAAAAGCCACACTTCCAAGTAACCTCGGCACTTAACCCCTTTGCTTCTATCTACCAGGGTGTAACAGTGCAGGATGTTCCGCTCCAAGGCTCTATAAACCCAGGTAGGGTATCAGAAAAACCAACTACATCAGGGCAAGAGCGCAATAATCCCTCCCAAAAAATGTCTTCATTTAACCCCTTTGTAATTACTTCCGTGGAAGCTCCTGCAAAGGTCCCATTGGGCAAAGAATACACGGAAAATAACATAGACACTGTATGGGTAGATTTCTTTCCCCTTTTTGAGGCAGATTGTATTTTGAACCGATCCCTCTTGTTGAAATACTTCCAAGAATCGGCCAATCTGAAACTTATTCAATCAGCCGACCTAGACATAGTTTTGCAACAAAAGTCTGAAGTGGGGACAGTTACGAGGGTGAAGTTTCACTCTAAATTAGTAGCTAACCTCATCCTCCAACGGGCCGAAGACCTTCAGAGTAGGGGAATAGATGTAATTCCTGTAATAATGCCCTCCAGTCGGAATAATGCTGCCAAAATGCGAAACCAGCAGAATCCACCCTCTTCCCTGCTGCTTGCCGCAACAGGAAACATAAATAATTTGGGTGAAATTAAAGAATTAAAAATAAGTAAGTCTAATGACTCTCGTGTGGTCTCCTACGCTCATTCCTCGCTTTTAATTAATCAAACTTCTTCTAGAGATGAAGAGGATCGTTGGAATTGGCTTCCCAAAGTATTAGCTAACAAATCTTCGGGAGAAAAACTATCTAATCAGTTCCTTTAGCACAGATTTATTCATAATATCATGGAACTCAGCAGGCCTAAAAAATAATACGGAGAAAATACAATTTCTTCTATCCCTAAAGGCAAATATTATATGTCTCCAGGAGACATGGTGCAATGGAAATATCCAATTAGGGAAGGACTATATAGTATTAGAAGGCAGTGCCACTGCAAATAAAAAAGGTCACGCCAGTGGGGGTATAGCCTGCCTACTATCCAACAGAATAAACTGGGATTACAATCACTATCTGGACCAGAGTAAACTTTTCCAGGTAGTTACCTTGTTTGGGTCAGGCAACCTTTTAGCAGGATCCCGCCTGGCTTTGATAAATGCTTATATCCCCCCAGACAAGAGTTTCAATGCAATTTTAAACAAAATCTTTCTCCATATACAGAGCATTAAGGAAAAAGATCCCGGAACGGTTATCATGTTAACCGGGGACTTGAACTGTAAAATCTCTAATTTTAGCCTAAATCTATTTTCTGATAAAATAAGAGAAGAAACTCTCCATATTCCGCAAGCATCGTTCCCTGAAAGTATATTAACAAATAAACGGGGAAAACTATTATTAAATGAGTTGGTAGAAATCGATGGGATAATCGCAAATGGGCGTCTCCCCTCGGACACTCCAGCAAATTTTACCCACAGATCATATCAAGGGGAATCGATTCTTGACTATGTTATAATAGGGGCTAACTCATTTGAGCTACTAAAGGATATCGCAGTAATCGATACCATTTTCAGCGATCACAAAATTATCTCCATCTCAATGAACGTACATCCCCCAAAATGTGATCAATGGTCCCTAAACAGTAACCAAATAAATTTTGGTAACAGTTCTGGAAGATGTTACTGGAATGCAAGAGCCCATCGTTACCTGGAGGATATGCTAGATATAGCAATCTCTGAGCTCCCCTATTGGTATGGCCACGAAAATGAGCTTTTCTCCCTATTTTTGAATTCAATAAGAACAGGGGCCCAAAAACAGAACAAGAAAAAATCCTCTAAAATAATCTACTGTCCCCTGAAATTGCTTAACGTAGACTTGAACAAACTTATAAGGGCCCAATATTTAAATAGAACGGAGGTCAATTCCCGACAAATAACAACATTAAAAAGGAGAAGGAGGCGACTCTTATGGGCTCTTCGAAAAGAAAAAGAGGATAATATTTGGATAAAAATAAGGGAAGCGGCATCCAATGGAGAATTGAGACAATTTTGGTCCCTCATAGGTGAAGGGTGCGGAACGAGAACCACTCCGCTTCCCATCCCTATCGAGGAACACATATGGAGGGATTTCGTCTCAAACCTTTATGCCAGTAATCACCCTGTTTCACCCCAGGTACGACTTATTGACACCAGCCCGCCGACGGAGTCTTTTTCTGAAAAAGACATAGAACTCGCCATTGGGGAAATGAGACGCTCAGGGGCCATGGGCCCCGATGAAGTCCCAATTAACGTATTAAAGCAGAATAGGGTCAAATGGAGCAAGCTCTTATGCCCGATCTTTAATTCCTGTATATTAAGCGGAAAGGTCCTACCCTCCTGGAAGGGAAGCATCCTAGTCCCTTTGTATAAAAAGGGTGACCGTCTCCTCCCCCAGAATTATCGCCAGATTGCATTGCTGGATGCAATTGGCAAAGTTTTTTCTAGATGCCTGCTCAAACGGATAAATGCATGGGTCGAATCCGCAAATATCCTCCCTCTTGAACAGACAGGCTTTAGAAAAAACCATGGGACGATGGATAATCTAACCGCCCTCCAGGTAATAGTTGATAAGTACATAAGAGCAAGGAAGGGGAGAGTCTATGTGGCATTCATAGATTTCTCCACGGCCTTTGATAAGGTTGAT
This sequence comes from Lissotriton vulgaris, assembly GCF_964263255.1. Classification (NCBI taxonomy): domain Eukaryota; kingdom Metazoa; phylum Chordata; class Amphibia; order Caudata; family Salamandridae; genus Lissotriton; species Lissotriton vulgaris. Next base: position 65,518 of record NW_028253548.1, read on the forward strand.
CGCCAGGTATTATGGAGAAAGCTAACCATCTTAGGAATGCCACATAGCCTCTTACGCTTAGTTCAGGATCTGCATGACGATACTTGGTGCAAGGTTCTGTTGGGAGGAGAAAGAGGGCTCTCTAGGCTCATTCCATCTGCAAACGGCCTTAAACAGGGCTGTTTACTAGCTCCCCTCTTATTCTCCCTTTATGTTAGCGATCTTCCCCTCACTTTATCAACATGTGTAGGAATTGCCCCACGCTTAGGCGAAAGACCCATCCCCTGCCTAATGTATGCAGACGATATCCTAATATTAGACCTTTCCCCCAAGGGTCTCAACAATCGCCTACATGCACTTCATATCTTCTCCGAAGAGCACTTTTTGAAAATAAATATTTCCAAAAGTAAGATCATGTGCTTGGAGGGACGAAATAAATTAAAATTGGATCACATCAGCTGGGAATTGGGCGGCCAGAAATTAGAAAGAGTTAAATCGTATGTCTTTCTAGGCATGGTAGTTACCAGTAATTTAGGTAATAAATCGCACATAGAGAGCAGCTCCCGAAAAGCTAAGTCACAGGGTAAAGGCCTAAGAACACTGTATAAATCAACAGGCCAGAGACATTTCGTTCATCTGTTGGAGGCCTTTCGGGCAAAAGTCCCCCCGACTCTGCTCTATGGGGTAGAATTAATTGACATAGCGGAATGGGGCTTTTTAGATACAGTGGAGGGCTCCCTACTGAGAAATTTAACCTCAGTTAATAATAGTTGTAGTGCTGCAACCCTGCGCCTAGAACTCGGCCTTAGGAGTAGCTGGGCACAGGGACTCGCAGGAGTGATTCGTTGGGTCATTAGTCTGATTAAAGGAAAGCCATCTACTCTCCGATCCCTTATTACAAAAGAGTTGATGGGCCCCTTAAATGTATACTCGATTCTATTAAAAAACTATAGGAGAGCTATTTCTCTCCTGGAGTTGGAGGAAGCATCCATCTTAGCGCTTTCCATGAACCAATTGAAATTACAACTAAAACAAGTAACATGGAAACTAAGTTTCGAGAGGGATCGGAATTCAATATTACAAAAAAAGGGGGCCACACAAGTTGTTGATTCCTATTTATGCAGACAAATTCAACCCTACTTATCATGGAACATCCCACACGGTTTACGCCGTTTTTGGCTACTTCTCAGGCAGGACTTGCTCCCCCTGAACAAGTTGTTGGCCAAATGGTACGGAATATCTAATGTATGCAACCACTGTAACTTAGCAATTCAAGACTCTAAACACGCCCTGCTAGTTTGTCCTGCATTATTGTCATATCGGCGCGTCTGGATAAAACCTGCTTGTTTTCAATTTGGTATTTCTTCTGCAACAGCTTTGTTGGATGCTATTCTTAGTCCCCCAAATGGAATTTTCTGCAACAAAATTTTTAACTTTTTTAAATGTTTCTTAGGACTTTATTAGTAGATCGGTAACTGTTTTGTATAATTATTGCCAGTATGAGTTGTTTTATATGGTCAACATTTTTTCATTGTGTTTTGTAATTGTATAATATGTGGATCTCCACGGAGTTCCGAAAACATATTTTAATAAAAATTGAAATTGAATGTGTCATGTATATCAGTTATTTGGACAGAGCCTGGTAATACAGGATCTACTTTTTCCATGGCGGCAATAGCATTGTCTACCTCCAAATTAATAGACTCCAAGGTGGCCAGATTGGCCAGGACATATGGCCATTTCACCCTTCTTGAGTCATTGGCCATAACAGGTATGCTCCCACTACCTGACACTGGGTTGGCCCGTGCGGCCCTCCACCATGAGTGGGAGACACAGAGGGGGTTATGATTAGTGCTGCAGAAAGAAAAATTAGGGCACATTTTGAGTGACTTCTCAAACCCTCTTCAATTTCATTAAAACATTTTGACATACAGTCTCCCAAGATGGCCACCAGAGACAAAAGAGCCTAAATGTAGCCCAAATATCACCCAGATGTACCCCAAGTATAGCCCAATGACAGAATGTCCCAGAGTGTTCTAAAGAACAACTAGAGCGCTAACAGTCTTACTTATGACAAAAGTATGGCACACCAGAAGCCATCTTGATTGGAATGAAGTGGTAAGTCTGAAAACACTCAATTTAAAAAGGAACAACATGAAGGGGTTAATTTTGCCATAGAAAGTACGATTAGTGCTTCAGAAAGAAAAATTAGGGGTCATTTTGAGTGACTTCTCAAATCCTCTTCTATTTCATTAAAAAAATTCTGACATGCAGACTGAAACATGCACTTTGAATACCAGCAGCAGACGTCCCTGGTGAGCAGTAGCTTTACTACAGTGATCTAATGTGCAACTAGAGTGCTAACATTCAGAATTTATGGCAAATGTGTGACACATCTGAATGCCTTCTTGATGGAACCAAAGTAAACAAGCATTGAAAATGCAATAGATCTCGCCCTCGTTTAAGTTAAAGCCATTCTGTTTGTAATGAGGTGGCTTTTTAGCTTTGCTTTTATTAGTGTTTTTTCAACTTTCATGTAAATAACATGCATCTATATGCATATAAGTATATGTATGCATGCATTTATGTTTGTATTTATATAGATATACAGATGATATATGTTTATATATGTATGTATATATATATATTCACTGAAAAAACCATAGGTTATAGACCATATATAGTTAGGAATTAGCATTTACAAAACCTTGAAAATTCACTGAAAAAACCATAGGTTATAGACCATATATAGTTAGGAATTAGCATTTACAAAACCTTGAAAATTCACTGAAAAAACCATAGGTTATAGACCATATATAGTTAGGAATTCGCATTTACAAAACCTTATTTTACTCACACAAAACCATTGAAATTCCATATATAGTTAGTTGCACTAACTATATATCGCGCACCCGCAATCCACTGCTGATGATGTCACATATTACATCATTCATGACATGGTCAGTGACATCACTGATGACATCACTGATGACATCTCAAATGACATCACTGATGACATCACTGATGACAACATCCAGTGACTGTATGTTTCTGTAAAGTTAAAATATGTCTTACAGATTGAAGAATGAGTGGATGTATAAGTGTCTGGATGAAGGATTTAGTAGGTGCATGACTGACTGTATGAGTGAGTGATTAAATGTGTCTCACTAAGTGCATGGGTTAGTGACTAAACTGTCTTAATTTGTGCATCATTATGTCTGTTGTTCTGTAAACTGTTGCATGTGTTGATAAGTAGCTATATGAGTAACTATATGGGTTATTGATTGGTTGCCCAAGTATTTGTATGGGAGACTGAGTGTGTGTGTGGGTGGCTGGGAGGTGTATGACTCTGTGCATAGATGTGGGAGCAGTTGATTCACTAGATGTATGGTTTCAAAAGTGCATGTGGAAACATCTGTATGGGCGGTTGACTGTGTGCATGAGTGTATTGGTGAGTGAATGGATATCTCAGTGCTACATGTCAAAGTAAGTACATATGTAAAACACAGTACATGTGAGAGTTGACATATATAAATAACTGTGCATAAGAGCCAGTGAATGTGTGAGTGGCTGTATGGATCATTGTGAACTTGTATCAGGGATTGTATAAGAGAGTAAATATGTGTTAGTATATGTTTGAATAAGTAAGGTGTGTATAATTGTAAAGTTTGTATAACTGTATAGTTGAGGAAATGGAGGTGTGATTGATTCTTTGCATGACTGACTAGGTGTGTGAGTAACTCCATGGATGAGTGACAGTCTGTGAGTGTCTGTTTACACTGATTGTATCTAAGGTTATATTAGAGTCTGAAGAGGTTCATCGTATTATCACATGAATGATATCATCAGTGATGTGATCAGTAATGTCAAATGAGATGTCATCAGTGATGTCATCAGTGATGTCATTTGAGATGTCATCAGTGATGTCATTTGAGATGTCATCAGTGATGTCATCAGTGATGTCACTGACCATGTCATGAATGATGTAATATGTGACATCATCAGCAGTGGATTGCGGGTGCGCGATATATAGTTAGTGCAACTAACTATATATGGAATTTCAATGGTTTTGTGTGAGTAAAATAAGGTTTTGTAAATGCGAATTCCTAACTATATATGGTCTATAACCTATGGTTTTTTCAGTGAATTATATATATATATAACCTACTGGCGGTCGCTAGTAGGTAGTTATAGTTGGGACCTAATTTCCATACGAAAAGAGTGTTTTGATTTGCCAATTTATTTGGCGCCGTTTGACGAACCTTGGCAAAATTTTAAAAACTAATGGGGTGCTCCGGTCAGCTCCTGTCTTAAAAATTTCAGGATGATTCCTCAAGTGGGGGCTGAGATCAAAGAGGGGTCCCAACATGTGTTTTCTCCATGTTCATTTCCATAGGAAAGCTACAGCCTGAACTGCTAAACGGAATTACACAAAATTTGACAAAAAGGTAGGTCATGGTCCAGAAAGCGACCATTTTTTTAAATGGTGTAAATCGGTTCAGTAGTTCCTGAGAACATTAAAAAAAGAAAACTTTCAATATCTAAGCACAAAGGAGGGTTCACGAACCCTCCCGGGCACGAGCTTAAATGTAAATGTAAATTGATACTTGTATAGCACACTACTCACCTGCAAGGGTCTCAAGGCGCTTGTACGAATACCGCTGTGGAACCCATCCTGGCTTTCCCTGTGAGGCGTCCACTCCTGGGCACCCCCAAGGTGGAGGCCAGGCATCCTTAGGGTTGTGGGGGCCGTTGTGGAGATTAAGCAAGCTATTGCCCAGAGTTGCAGAGTGGGACTCCATGATTGGAATAGGCACCGAGGCGAGAATTATCAGGTCCGTGGAATTTTTGAGCCCAAGACCCACCGAGGCGGGGAATTGAACCCTGGTCCCAGGCTAGACCTCTGCATCAGGGTCTGCCGCTCTAATCATTGAGCCAGCTTCACTCTGATTGGCTGTCAACACTCTAAACCAGGAAGTGTTGGCAACTATCTTGTGACTCGGTAACCGAGTCACAGGAAAAGAGGAAGAAAAAGAGGAAAAACAAGAAAAGGGGGCAGGGTATAAACATCCTGACCCCCTAGGCCTGCTCAGGGGGTCCCACTAATTAATTAACATCTGCTACCTAACCTTTTCCCTCCTGAGGCGGAAGCCGGGAGGTCTCCTCTCTTTTCTTGGCAATTTTAAAATCGAGTGTGTTTGACTTTCGTGTTAGTCACTTTTAATTAAATTTCTTTGCAGCTTAGGATCGCGCTTGTGCTGTTAGCGTGCTGCTGCCTTGCCTCAGACTTCCCAGCGCTTGTAAGCGCTTCGCCTGCTCCCTCCTCCTTGCCTGGGGTTTCAGACCGCCCTCGGCTGAGTATTGACGCCGAGGGCTGGGATCTGATTTCGGCCGCCATCTTGGGGGTAGGACTCTCCGCCCTCGCGCTCTAGTAGCGCTTTAAAAGGGAATTGTGACATCCTGCATGTGATTAACATCTGCTACCTAACCTTTTCCCTCCTGAGGCGGAAGCCGGGAGGTCTCCTCTCTTTTCTTGGCAATTTTAAAATTGAGTGTGTTTGACTTTCGTGTTAGTCACTTTTAATTAAATTTCTGTGCAGCTTAGGATCGCGCTTGTGCTGTTAGCGTGCTGCTGCCTTGCCTCAGACTTCCCAGCGCTTGTAAATGCTTCGCCTGCTCCCTCCTCCTTGCCTGGGGTTTCAGACCGCCCTCGGCTGAGTATTGACGCCGAGGGCTGGGATCTGATTTCGGCCGCCATCTTGGGGGTAGGACTCTCCGCCCTCGCGCTCTAGTAGCGCTATAAAAGGGAATTGTGACATCCTGCATGTGATTAACATCTGCTACCTAACCTTTTCCCTCCTGAGGCGGAAGCCGGGAGGTCTCCTCTCTTTTCTTGGCAATTTTAAAATCGAGTGTGTTTGACTTTCGTGTTAGTCACTTTTAATTAAATTTCTGTGCAGCTTAGGATCGCGCTTGTGCTGTTAGCGTGCTGCTGCCTTGCCTCAGACTTCCCAGCGCTTGTAAGCGCTTCGCCTGCTCCCTCCTCCTTGCCTGGGGTTTCAGACCGCCCTCGGCTGAGTATTGACGCCGAGGGCTGGGATCTGATTTCGGCCGCCATCTTGGGGGTAGGACTCTCCGCCCTCGCGCTCTAGTAGCGCTATAAAAGGGAATTGTGACATCCTGCATGTGATTAACATCTGCTACCTAACCTTTTCCCTCCTGAGGCGGAAGCCGGGAGGTCTCCTCTCTTTTCTTGGCAATTTTAAAATCGAGTGTGTTTGACTTTCGTGTTAGTCACTTTTAATTAAATTTCTGTGCAGCTTAGGATCGCGCTTGTGCTGTTCGCGTGCTGCTGCCTTGCCTCAGACTTCCCAGCGCTTGTAAGCGCTTCGCCTGCTCCCTCCTCCTTGCCTGGGGTTTCAGACCGCCCTCGGCTGAGTATTGACGCCGAGGGCAGGGATCTGATTTCGGCCGCCATCTTGTGGGTAGGACTCTCCGCCCTCGCGCTCTAGTAGCACTATAAAAGGGAATTGTGACATCCTGCATGTGATTAACATCTGCTACCTAACCTTTTCCCTCCTGAGGCGGAAGCCGGGAGGTCTCCTCTCTTTTCTTGGCAATTTTAAAATCGAGTGTGTTTGACTTTCGTGTTAGTCACTTTTAATTAAATTTCTTTGCAGCTTAGGATCGCGCTTGTGCTGTTAGCGTGCTGCTGCCTTGCCTCAGACTTCCCAGCGCTTGTAAGCGCTTCGCCTGCTCCCTCCTCCTTGCCTGGGGTTTCAGACCGCCCTCGGCTGAGTATTGACGCCGAGGGCTGGGATCTGATTTCGGCCGCCATCTTGGGGGTAGGACTCTCCGCCCTCGCGCTCTAGTAGCGCTATAAAAGGGAATTGTGACATCCTGCATGTGATTAACATCTGCTACCTAACCTTTTCCCTCCTGAGGCGGAAGCCGGGAGGTCTCCTCTCTTTTCTTGGCAATTTTAAAATCGAGTGTGTTTGACTTTCGTGTTAGTCACTTTTAATTAAATTTCTGTGCAGCTTAGGATCGCGCTTGTGCTGTTAGCGTGCTGCTGCCTTGCCTCAGACTTCCCAGCGCTTGTAAGCGCTTCGCCTGCTCCCTCCTCCTTGCCTGGGGTTTCAGACCGCCCTCGGCTGAGTATTGACGCCGAGGGCTGGGATCTGATTTCGGCCGCCATCTTGGGGGTAGGACTCTCCGCCCTCGCGCTCTAGTAGCGCTATAAAAAGCTCCTCCCTCCCTCCGCGCAGCGGACGCGCGTCCCGGTGGCGTACAGCGTGGCATGCTCTCTTAATCGCCACCTTTTATTCTCCTGCATCATTATGCTGGCGTATACATCTGAGGAGCTCCACTCCCTGTGCTCTGGTAATAAGTCCTGTCATTCAGTCTTTCCTGGTCGCTACAGGGGTAAACATAAATGCCCAGCGTGTAACTGGCATCTTACTAGCGCTCTCCCCCACACTACCCACATGAAGGAATGTAGCATTCAACATCTTTGCTTACTCCTTAATACTAGGTCACTGCACAGACATACTCAGGAGATTTTTGATCTGCTTTCTACGAATAGCCCCTCTTGTCTTATGCTCACCGAGACTTGGCTGAATGAGTCCTCCCACCCGGACATAGTGGCAGCCATTCCCTCTGAGTACAACATCTACAGACAAGATAGAGCTAAGGGAAGAGGGGGAGGAGTCGCCCTTGTTGTGAAAAAATCTCTCACGTGCGCGGTTGTGTGCACGGAGACCATCACGGGTGCCGAATCCCTTGCCTTTACCCTATCCCTATCGCCCCGACAAACGGTGAAGGGTCTCGTAGTATATAGACCTCCGGGACCTGTGGGTTCTTTCTTTGAGGATCTTCAGCAGGTCTTGTCGGTACTAGTTCTGAGATCGGAGCAGTGCCTACTAGTGGGAGATTTTAACTTCCATATGGAAGATCAGCTGGATCAGGAGGCCAATAAGCTGCTTGATATCACGTCTGCTTTGGGATTGTTCCCTTACCTCTCTGGCCCGACACATGACAAAGGCCACACATTAGATCAGGTCTTTTCTACCTCACCAATTACGGTTACTGCACTTCTGCCGGTACTGTGGTCTGACCATCATCTCGCTCATTTTCAAATATCTAGCACTGAGAAACCATCTGTCAGGGCCATGAGACAGCTGGGAAGTAGCTACAGGGCATACCATCGGGTGACTCCTGACCTGTTAGCCCAGGCCCTGGTGAACCATCCTCCTTCCTATACGGGTGATCTGGAGCATGACCTGGACATCCTGCAGTCCTGGCTCTTAGCTAGACTGAACGAGTTGGCCCCTCTACAGCCACCCAGATCTGTCACTAAACGCACTTCGGCCCCCTGGTTTTCGGCAGATTTGGCCCACTCCCGGAGACAATGTAAAGTCGCCGAACGAGCTTGGAGAGCCCAATACGATGCTGAGGCAAAATGGACTTATAAAACCATGATGAAATCGTATCACGGTTTAATTTTACAGGGAAAGAAGGACTACTTTGCTAAAAAAATTAAGAAGCAGCTAACTCCTGTAAGGAGATCTTTCTGATTGTGCGAGAATTTACTACCCCTCGCTCGAGCATAGATCAGGAGATTCCGGATGAGTCCTGGGCTGACACCATTGCTAATTTTTTTACGACCAAAATTAGACAGATTCAGGAATCCTTTCTTCCGAGACCGACAGCTGCTCCTTGCATATTGTCTAATGAGATAGTCCATCAGCCCATCTCTGGTCCGGTTCTGTTGAACTTTCCGCCTCTCACGATTTCCTCATCTTTAGCATTGATGAGGAATCTCAAATCTGGTTCGCCCTGTGATCCCTGCCCGGCAAAATTCTTAGCTAGAATGGCAGATGTTGTGAACCCCCTAGCTAACCCTATTCTCAATCTCTCCTTGAGTCAGGGGGTGCTGCCTCCATCCTGGAAACAGGCCATGGTGATCCCTCTCCTTAAAAAGCCCAACCTTGCCCCGGAAGCCCCGTCCAACTATCGACCAATTTCGCTCCTTCCTGCACTTACTAAAATCCTCGAGAAGCACGTTCATAGCGTGCTCTCCAACTTCCTGGAGTCGAATGAGCTTCTCCATGCGTCTCAATCGGGCTTTCGATCCAATCTAAGCACCGAAACGGCACTTTTGGAAGTCTCAGAGATTGTGAAGGAGGTGCTGGATGATGGAGGCAGGGTGATGTTGGTCATGTTAGATCTGTCGGCGGCTTTCGACACCGTTCCCCATGAGGATCTCCTCATAAGACTACATGACATCGGTCTAGGGGGGACGGTGCTCAACTGGTTTCGTTCCTTCTTAGCCAACCGCCGACAAACGGTCTGGGCCTCGCCTGGATCTGCCGAAATGCCGCCATTGGGAGTCGGAGTTCCTCAGGGCTCAGTTTTGAGCCCTACTTTATTTAACATCCTCATGACCCCTCTGGCGGATTTGGTGGAGTCCTACGGGGCCCGGATCGTCTCTTATGCTGACGACACCCAGCTTCTTTTCACCTGCCGTAAGAGCGAAGAATTCGATTGCGAAAGTATCCGTGAGTGCCTTGGGGCTGTTTTTAACTGGTTTCATCTGAACAGCCTCAAGTGTAACTCGGATAAATCCGAGATACTTTTCTTTGGATGCCCTGTGGAACCGGACTGGCATGGTTGGTGGCCTGCTGACAAGTTCCCTCCCGCCCAGTCTTCTAAATGGGCTAAGAACCTGGGAATTAAAATCGACAACGGGCTTTCGCTCAAATCCCAGGTGGCAACCTTGACTGGGACTTGCTTCGGGATTCTCAGGATGCTCCGAAAGTTTTTCCCTCTGTTGTCCGAGGAGCATCGGAGAATAACTGTTCAGGCTCTCATCGGATCCAGATTAGACTATGCCAACATTCTATATCTGGGTCTCCCAGAATACCTTTTACAGCATATGCAGGTGACCCAGAATGCTGCTGCGCGAGCTATTTTCGGCCTGCACCGTCGAGCCAGTGCCTCAAACCTGCTGCAATCCCTCCACTGGCTCCCCATACGGAAGAGGATAATGTTCAAGGCCTTGACATTAGCCCACAAAGCACTGCATGCCACGGGTGCAAAATACCTTCAGAAGAGGCTGGAATTTTATCGGCCGACTCGATCCTTAAGATCGGAGTCTCTAGCACTTGCTGCAGTTCCCCGTATAAAGAGGGCACGTCTGGGAGGGCGATCTTTCAGATTTTTGGCCCCTCAGTTATGGAACTCCTTACCATTGTCCTTACGTTCCACATCCAATCTGTTAGCTTTTAGGAAGGGTCTGAAGACTTGGTTATTCGCTAGGTAGAGTTATTGGAACTCCCTACCATTGTCCTTACATTCAACAGCCAATCTGTTAGCCTTTAGGAAGGATCTGAAGACTTTGGTTTTTCGTTAGGTAGAGTTTCTGTTCCCCTTTTCCTTTGTTTTCTTGTTTGTTGTTATGTTTTCCTTAGTATCTTTTCTGGGTCTGGAGCACAAAGCGCCGGGACACTCCTTTGGAGTAGCCGTTGCGCTATATAAGACCCATTAATAACATAACATAACATAACATAACATAACATAACATAACATAACATAACATAACATAACATAACATAACATAACTCCCATGGCCAGAGAAAGCATTTTTTAAAACATCTGTCAAATTCGCACTGGGTGCGGGAATCCGGCCGTCAAAATAGAAAATAAAAAGTGCAGGCTTCTGCGCTTCGTTGTATTTAAGCCCCCAGCTGGGCCACGTCCCGAGGGCATGTCAAATTATGTTGCATGGGCCCACAGGGCCCCTACAGCCCTCTGGACCGCCACCTCCCCGGGTTTCATTTATGATGTGCAGGGGGGCATGTGGCTCCCCCGCAGCCCCAGGGGCCGCCACCTCCCTGGGGATT
>NW_028253549.1:0-35621 GCF_964263255.1 Lissotriton vulgaris
TTTACTGCTTAACAATTCTTATTTCATATAAAATTTTACACTTTAACCATCCCTTTCTAAATTCAAATCAAAACCGAAACAGGCAAAAGAGGTGCAGAAAGGCTGAAGTCCCTGAAATGAACATGTGTGCGCATATGGCGCACATACATACCATATGGGCATGCATGTGCGCCACATGGCACCCTCACAAATGCCAAAAAGTGCTTTTGTGAACGAAATCGCAAATTATCACCAACTTGAAGTTGGTGGTAATTGGCAATTTCTGAAGGTGAAATCACAAAAATTGAGTGCTTCTTGCATAGCATTTAAGGGATTGCATTTTGCGATTCCTTAAATGCTTACGCAAAGTTAAGAAATCACACATTTTGTGATTCCTTAATTTTGTGATGCAATTTTCCTCATACATCCTGTTTTTGGAATTTTTAGTCGCAAACGCTGCTTTTTTGCGGTTTGCAGCGGTTGCGACTAAAAATTTGGTTGATACATATGCCCCTAAGTCAAGATCCACTGGGACAACCAACTATCGAAAATAAAGCAGCAATATCCATGAAGGAGGTAGAAACTACAATGCAACAAGCACTATAGGATATTATTCTATTGGAAAAGTTAGAAGAACATATTACATATTGCACAAAGATAAATATTTTTACAAGTTTAAAAACAGATACAACATAGTTTGCTCTACCAAAGAAAATGCCAATGTTCATCATTGAAACCTATTTTAATGTACATCAGTTGACAAGCTGCAACAGGATAACGTTTCCTAATTAACATTTTGACCAGTCATCTACAGAAAACTACAGAATCACATTTAAAAAAAAATTCACAACTTGTAAAGCTCACAAATACCCATAGGTGTCTTGGCACTATATGCTGGAAGGGTATGCAAGGGCTGGTGGGAAAAACCTATTGAAAAGACTAGTTTTTATTTGTTTTTTAAATGATAGCAGCGTGGCACTAGCCTTAATCTACACGGGAAGAGAATTCCATAATCTGGATGTGGTAACTATGTAGCATCTGTCGCTTTTTGGTTCTAGGGGCGAATAGCAGTTTGGCATTCTGCTAAGCAAGGAGAACTGTTGTGCATGTAAGCCAGAAAGGCTTTCTTCAAGTGTTCCAGTCCTGTATTGTGTGAATTGCCTTGTGGGCACTACAGAGAGCTTTAAACTTAACTCCGCTTCTTATGGGCAGCCAATAGAGCTGTTGCACCACATTGGAGCTGGATTTAAACTTGGGGGTACCTGACAGCATCCTAGCGGCTGCGTTCTGTACCAACTGCAGCCTTCCCAGAACACTTTTGTGGGCATTAATTAATAGGCTGTTGCAGTAGTTAACTTTAGACATGACCAGAGAACCGATTAACTTTCTTCCAGTATTGGCCAGGACAAAAGGTAACAATTTCTTTATCATTCTTAACAGATAAAAGGATGAGGAGAACACCGGTTTAGCATGATGTATAAAAGATAATCTATCTTCAAAAATGACATCCAAGTTCCTGGCATTTTTAACAGGTATTGGGTGTAATCCCAAATTACGGAAAGATTTCCAAAGACCAATACTTCTGTATTGTTTGAATTCAATTTGAGACAGTGATTTGACATCCAGGTACTATTGGTCAACCTACCATTATGAAAGCTGGCTGAAATTGAATTTCCATTTTTATGCACAGCGTGCACCAATTGAATTTCATCCGCATAGGCCGGAGACCCATTGCACATGAATTAATTACTCGTGCTAAGTCCGTAACGTAGATCTTAAACAATTTTGCACTTAGTGATAATCCGTGCAGAACTCCACATGTGAGTGAAACAACTGGTGAGGGGTAGTCGCCCAAACTAACTGACTGTGTGAAATTGGATTGAAATGAGGACAGAAGAGCTTTAGCCTTGTGTTCAATGCCTAAGGCTGAGACACGATTGATCAGCTTTGCTAATCAACCGTGCCAAATGCTGCTGATAGATCTAGTAGCACAAGTGTGATACAGCTCCAACTGGATTAGCAGCACACAACAATGTGAAGGGATTTCTTGACATAGATTAGTTATGCTACAAGTTGAACATGATAATAAATTGGAATATCAGAAGTTATCTGGAGAAGATTATTCTGAAGTGTCAAGAGTACTGAAGACAATAAAACATGTAATCATTGATGAGGTAAGCATGGTCTCTAACTTAATGCTCGTCTTTGTACACTAGAGACTGCAACATATTTTAAAAACAGATTACGATGTTCTGTTTGGAGGAAAACATTTAATTTTATTCAGAGATCTACTACAACTAACTCCTGTAAAAGGACAACCTGTTTTTAAAACACTTTTCCATGATGACACTAGGAAATCTCATGGCAGTATTTGAAATGTGAACATTTGGTTACATTTTGAATATAAAGAACTTATTAAAAATATTAAAAAATATTAAAAATATGTGACAAGCAAGTGATGAAGATTATGGAAATATTCTTCAAGTCATAGGAACTGGTAACCCGCATGTATGGCAATGCGTCAGTACCTTACGCCTGTGTGATGACAGGCATAAGGGTGACGCAGTGCCACACAGATAGGCTGGCACCATGCTTTGCTGGAGTTGCGTCATGGTTGAGACATAAAAGCAATGCGTGACTTTAGTGCAGACAGATACATCAGGATTCCAGACGTATCTGTCATTACTTGCATCATGGAGCCGCTGTCCAGTGAGTACAGAGCATCCGTGGTTTTGCAAGAAGGGGGTAGTAAAAAGTGTTCCAATGCTGCCTTGTTGCAGCGCTGCAACACTTTTCATGAGTGGGGCCCAGGATCAGGCGCAGTCCTGCCCTGTAATTTTGTAGCAGGGCAGCATAGCAACATTGCTTGCAGTGCGATCCAGTGACAAATCTTGCAGAAATGAGTCCCCAATGGTTATCTCCATTTTAAGACCAAATATTTTCTGGTCTTCAAAAACTGCCTCTAGTTGCAGTTAGGCATTTTTTTGGGTTCCTCTGTGTTGGACTTGGCCTTTTTCCCCAAAATTTTTTCGCTTTTGACCCCCTTACCTAGGATGTCTCCCCCATGGGATTAAACCTGTATAGGCCATGAGTGGTGTGAGACACCTTGTTGAAAATGTAAAATTACATGTTGTTAAATGGTTTACAGAAAATATCCCCCATTTTGAAAATGTACCTGACTAAAATGTACTGTGATTTTAAAATGGATGCCATGGCCCTGGGTAGTGCCACCTGGCTGCGTTAGGTTGGCGGTCTAGTTAATATTACCCAGCTACCCCTAGCTTTTGGAGGGAAAGCCTGGCACCCAGGGTGCTCACCCCCTCCCCTTGAGCCAGTTTAGGCCAGATTTGCCAACATTCTAGAAGGTCCTGGCACTGCCTGGGAGGAGGGTATAAATAGGGGGAAGTGTCACCAGAGAGTCAGTCAGCGCTGGGACAAGGAAGGGAGGGGACCTGCTGTGAGGTGCTACCGCTACATGGGCCTGTGAGCTGGGCCCTGCACCCCTATAAACCCCCCCTCTTCTGTCCCCATGGGCCCCTGACAAGGGAGGGCCCCTACCCAGGTCACTGAAGCTGTTTAGACCAGGTACCATGCCAGCGCTGCGTGAAGAAGCGCCCAGGAGGTGAGGAGTGTGCCCCTGAGGAACTGCTGTGGGACTGTCTACCCCCCTTGAGAAGCTGTGGCTCATTTGAAGCCATCTGGGGAAGATTGTGCCTCCAAAAGAACTGTTGCCCCTTGTGAGGTACTGCCTGGCAATCGCTATTCTGGGGAGGTTGATGCCCCCAAGGAAGTTGTGGGCAGAGGAAGGAGCAGGGTGCTGTGAATAGCGCCATCCTGCTGAGGAGGATCGCGCTGGAGGAGCCTACCCTCGTTTTGGCGCGCTGTCCGCCATATAAATAATTAAATAGAAGGGAGCCTACCCCTTATTACCGCCGATATCACCGCCGCAGCCCGAGGAGTGTTGGCGCTACCTCGCGCCGGTTGTAAATAGGCCGAAATCACCGCCGCAGCCCGGCGCTGTCGTGGGGACCCCCCCCGCTGTTGTGGGCACCGTTGCGGCGGCCCCCGGTGCCAGGAGAGGGCCGCCGAAGTGAAGATAGGGCCGCGCCAGGCCCTGAAGCCGTCAGGTCCCCCATCACGTGACGGGGCGCCAGGCCGCGTCATCGGCCTGCCCCCGCCAATGCCGCGCAGTGATTGGGTGCTGGCCCGGTCGGCCGGGAAGGCCGGAAGAAGCCGAATTGAAGCCCTGGGTCCCCGAGAGGAAGGAGGGGGACCCGGGTGAAGCGACGGTGTGGGGCCCCCGTGACTGAGGGGAGCCCCGAGTGTGCTTTATCACCAGAGCGGGTGCCCACCCCGCCGGTGTGTGCACCCGGCTGGAGGGAAGAGCTGCGCGTCATCTGCAGGGCTCCGTGGGGGAGAGGGAGCCCTGCCATCGTGAGGGAGGACGTCGCGGTGTGCCGTGCCGAGCCCCGATTGGGCCTGAGGACTGGAGCGGGTGTCCACCCTGCCGGGCAGGACGCCCGAAGGAGCCGAGCCCAAGCCCGGGTCCCTGTGTGGAAGAGGACGGGCCCGGGTGAAACTGAGGAGGCACCGGTGCGGGGCCCCCTGTGCTCTGGAGAGAGCCCCGTTTGTGCCTGAAGCCTCGTGGAGGCTGCCTGCAAGTCCCGGGCCCCCGTGAGGAAGGAGGGGCCCGGCTGTCGCAAAAGGGGAGGGGGCATCGAGGCACGTGGTCGGTGCCTGCCCCCCTCCTCGGAGAAGAGCTCTGCTCCTATCGTGGAGGGGCCCAGGCCAGCCTGGAGAACAAGGAGGAATGGGCCTCGAGGCACATTGCCGGTGCCTGCCCTTCCTCATGGAAGCCCGCGCCTGCTGAGGTCTGCGAGAGGAAAGAGTCTAGGAGCAGCCGGTGAGTGGGGCTGCCGTAGGGGAGTAGGGGGTGTATGTCGGGGCACAGGGTCGGTGCTCGCCCCTCCCCATCTTGGGGGAATCTGCCTAAAGGAAGAGCAGCCCCCCCCCCACTGGGAGACATTGTACTGGAGCTCGTTGGCCCTAATTGCACACCAGAGAGCCCCCAGAGAGAGGTACCTTTGGAACTGCCAGGCCTCTGATCTGGGCCAAGACATTAGTTAACCCCTACCTGGGGTCCAGATGAATGCCAGCTAGTGTAGGCCCTGGGGTTTGTGTTAGTGTGGCGTAAGGCAGTGCTTTTGCTGAATTTCTCGCCCAGTGTGTTTATGGCCTAAGGCACACCCCCATATAGGTTGGCTTGAGTGAGCCGGGAGGGAACAGATGCCTAGGGAGCCTTTATTAGATGATGCACCAGTGGGGAGGATTAGGCTCATGCGTATGGTTTAATACCTGCCAATGCTCTATAATGTGTATGCCTAATGTTCATGAAGAGAGTTGGCTGTTGTGTACACCCTGATGTCTTATGCTTAAAGTGATGCCAACGTTCTGCCTGATGTTGATTCCCCAAGGTTGTTGGTAGAGGGAGCCTAGCTATTTCCTTACAGGTGTTCCTGATATATGAGGAGGGCTCCTACCTGATATCTATGCTGGGCGATGCATGTTCCGCCTAGGTTGGTCAATGGGTTGGCCTGATGTTATTCCAGGCCCTTGTTTATGTACTAGATTGATGGGCCAGATAAGCTGATTTATTGCAGGTGTTCCTGCCCATGTTATGCCGTGATGCCCTAATGTTTTCTTTCCCTAAGAGGGGTTGGGTTGGTGTTAATGTGCATGATGTATAACTATGTTAATGTAGAACTTTTGCAAATACAGCCTTCCCTTTAGGATGAGAGGCTGAGTTGGCCCCGCCAGATTGGCCCCAGATCTTATGACATTTTGATTCCATCCTTTTTCTCTTTCAGCATGGACTACTTCCTATGTAAATAATTTCCCCCCTTTATCCACTCGGCTCTGGCGCCATTTGGCGCCCTGTGTGACACTACTGTTTTGCATTCTTTTGCCTTGCAGGTTGGAAACCCTACTAAACTACGTATCTTTTTCCAACTCAAACTGGTGTCCTGCCTCTTTTGTGGTGTGCCTGGTGTGTTGACTGTGGGTACTGCGTGAATGCTTCACATGTCCTTGGAGTTTGGCCTGCCCACTTGATGCCATGCTACCCCCTTGGAGATTTGGGTAACCCCCATTTCTTACACTCTGGACTTAAGGAATCCCCTTGTGCATATGGAGATGTTGGCCTACTGGCAGATTTTGCATGGGAACACCTCCCTTGCATGTCATTAGTGATAATTATCGCTAATTTAACTTGTGGTCTTTTCAATGGACGTTTTCCCCATAAAGCTGTCGCTAACCACTGTTAGCGACAGCTTGTGAATGGGGCGATAAAAATATTGCTTCTTTAGCGGCAGAAAAATGCTTCTAACGCAGCGATATTGCCTTGTGAATATTACCCTCTGGGGCATATTATCAAGGGGGGCGATAGGCAATTTTCGCCGCTTTAGCGGCCGTTTTCGGCCGCTAAGCGGCGAAAATTCTATCACCCTACTAGCAAGCTGTCGCTAACAGCAGTTAACGACAGCGAGCGGTTTGGGGCCCTCTTTGCATGTGTAAAGACCGGATTTTCGGACCATATAGAATCAGCTCACCAAGACACCACCAACCCAGCTGAAACGTAACCACCTCCCTCCTCAGGACCTACTTACCAAGGCACCTGGGTACCTACCTGAGGATGGGGAATCAGCAATATGCAAGCTTAGATCCTCTAAACCACCACTAAATCTGTAGGGATTACGAGGAATACTCACTATTTACTAAGAAATTCAATAGTCCACACCACACTCATACCTTATAGTCTTGCAGCAACTTAGGCCCAGACTATTCTACCCTCCTCCTCATAGTGAAGGTGTCGTAATTTGACGGTGATCGGGTTAGCGTTAAGCTTTGCTACACAAATTCCCCCTATCTTGACTATGGTTATCAGAAGCCATTTTGAATGTATCGGCGGCCATTTTATATGAATGCGTCGCCTCGTGGCTAGCATGCCCGTTTGTCCTTCCTCTGTACCACTGACCACTTGAGTTTGCCCAGCAACAGGCTATTTTTAGTATTGGTCAAACCTGCACATGCGCAGTTGAGCCCTTTAAGACCGTTGAATAGTCATCACTTAGGAATGTCCCTCCAAACTGACCAGTGGTGTTGTAACCCCTCCCATGAGTTGGCTGTGTTCCAAAAATGACCATATATGTACCTAAAACTCTGTTAATGTGTTCCGCCTACATTTTTATTACTGTAAAACTGTATAAAAGAGGTTTCGCACCAATGTTCGGTGTGATACTTCTTGCATTACCGAAGGGTGCTGTAGGAATGTACCACCACCCCATGGGGTCTTAATAAACTTGTCTTTTGCATTTTCAGTTTCCGTGCCAATATCTTTTTATGGTGTAGCGGGTTTTGCAGAATATGTAGGCCTGGAGAACCCAATACCACAAATTGGCGACCATGAAGGGACTCATCGGTGACTCGGATGCCCGAAGGAGAGGTCGTGATGAAGGATTGGAAACTCGCCATGGACGCTTACGCTGCCACTGAGTGACCCGAGTCTTGGCACCCACGGTGTTTTCTTCCTTTCCTTCTGATCTGACCTACCAGGGAGCGCCGGTCCTCGACTGAGATCCTGCTCGTTCGAGTTGTCGTACAGTGCCAATTTGGCTGATTCGATTAAAGACCTTGGCAGTTGGAATCTGGATATCTGAGAATTTGGTAAGCTTGTGATTGGTAAGATAGTCTACGGACGCTTACTGTGGCTCTTTGAATATGTTTTGAGTTAGCTAACATTTGATTCTATGATTTGAACTATATATGCAGTGCACTTCACATAGGCATGCATGTAGAGAGATTTCTCTAAACTTGTTTCTGTTTGAACGGCACATTTGTGTAGAGTATATTAAGTGCCATTTTTTGTGATATCGCGTTTCTGTGATATTTTGACATGCCTGTTTTAAGCACACTCCGAGGAATGTGCTGTTTTGGAAATGGTACCAATTATCGATTAAATTAATCTCAGCCGGCTCCCCCAGAGG
The DNA here is from genome assembly GCF_964263255.1 of Lissotriton vulgaris. Lineage (NCBI taxonomy): Eukaryota > Metazoa > Chordata > Amphibia > Caudata > Salamandridae > Lissotriton > Lissotriton vulgaris. The sequence continues at coordinate 8,022 of NW_028253549.1, forward strand.
GGACTCCTAATCGGGAAATGTATATCAAATTTGGCCTTCCCCCTATTCTATATAGTAAATTATGGAATAAGTATACAAAACGTGATCTTGAGTTGCAATGGCCACTACATGGGTCATTTGATTTACGAAAGGTTCAGTATGTGGAGCAATGTCTGTTTCAGCGTAGGTCTAGACAAGATATGTTTGATTGTGTACGAATGTGGGAGAAAGCAGTGCATGAACGAATGAAGCGTGAAATAGCCTTGGTGGACAAAGAACAGCGAAAGGCTGCTCGGGATAACAGCTGGAGGAGAAAGAGTTGCAGGAAAAGAAAGACAGGGAGACACGGGAACTCAATTTGCAAATGAATGGTCAATTCCCTTTTCGGAGTCCTCTTTATCCTGTCCTTACTAATGAAGTTGATGATTTTTCATTATTAGATCGGTGCCCGCCTCCGTATGCTCTGCCCACGGCCCCAGATGAGGAATCGGACGGAGATGGTCAAGGAGGTAGTCGTGTCAGGTCAACTGCTAGCGAGACTGCGGAATTGCGCAGTTTTGCTCGTAAATTAAATTTGAACAAAATAACTATAACAGAGATTAATGATGAAATGAGTAAGTGGTCCGAACGAGAACGGTTGTATTTCTTGAGTCACTTTGGAGATGAAGTTGTAGACCGGTTTAGGAAACATTCAACTGATCTAGAGCCTAAGGATATATCAGTTAATCGTGAGAATATGCGTAAAGGTTTATTTGTTATTACAGATGCGGATGATTTTTTCCGGCGGTTGGTCCAGCTACGGGATGAGGCGTCAAGATTACGGGACGCAAGAAAAGCATCAGACGCGTCTGCGCCGGGATCGACGGATACATCCAAAGAGTGTTCTATCTTTGGAACAGATAAGAGTCCTGCAGTTCATTTTATGCCGCACCTTTGTATGTCCCTCCTAAAGGGCAAGGTACAAGTGACGATAAATTGTCTGGGGATGCCAAGGGTTATTTTGTATATAGTTGGGTTTATACACCTTGGAATAGAGCAGATGTTATGGCACTGAAAAATGCTTTACCTGATGTAACGACCGGATTTTCCGCTTAGATGGAATCAGGCCCTAGGGGCCCCTCTAACCCAGCCGGAACGTAATCACCTCCCACCTTAGAACGTATTTACAATGGGTATAGACATATATGTATGTACATCTCGTACCTAAGGATGGGGAAATAGCAATACAACATGCATAGGTTTTCTACGATATCCTATTTATACCAACTAGTCTCGCGGCCACTTAGGCCCAGAGTAATCTACCCTGGGGCAGGTCTGAATATATACTCTTACACACTGATGATTATCAGTGCTCACTCGACACACAATCTGGCGTGTCTACACACATGGGTCTGCAGCCATAGTGCTCTCATTTACACACGATTCACAATCTGGCGAACCTACGCACTGTATCCCCCCGGTGCTCTCATTTACACACGGTTCACAATCCGGCGAACCTACGCACCGTATCCCTCCGGTGCTCTCATTAACCCCGTATACTAACGACGATCACTTTCCTATGAATACTTAAGAAGGAAATCTCTCACTTGTCTACTCGGGATAAAATTACAATAATAGAAATCAGTACGACTTTCCAAATTGATATATATATGTACCTTCTGCTCTTGGCATCAAATGTACCCTTCTTCCCTCATTGTTCATTCATTCCTTACCTGATCGGGAATCACATCCGCTCATGCAAACAATGCCTGACTAGAAAGTGCGGTTACCCTGATTGAACAAGAATACAAGGCACATGTCGGTTCACTAAGAACTGGGGTATTTATTTGTAATACACACAAACACAATACTATGCAATATATATATTCTGCAAAGAAAAGGCAAAAGGTTAGAATGCGCGCTCAATATGGGAAAGGGCGGAGGTCACCTGGTTAATATGAAGTCGGGGCTCGGTAGTCATCTAGGTTCCCTTCTCGTCTCTGTGTCTTGGCTCGTCTCGGGGTCACACCTCAGCCATCACAAGTACACGTCTGCACCGCTAGGCTCAACCTTCTCTGCTTCCCTCCAAGTCACCGGAACATTGCTCGCTATTAGCTACCGTCTCTCTCTCTCTCTGGCTCTGTGCGCTCCGCGCTATTTCTCCTTCAGTCTTTCTCAGAGAGTCTCGGTCCGAAAATATTTCTTGTACTTCAAAATGGCGACTGTCCGCCTCGGAAATAATTAATAGCATAGATGCTAACGGCTAGCTGCCGCCTACGAACTAACTAACTCATTGCCTAACACTTTCGCTAATATCAAAGCCTGTCCCTTCATGGAAAGTTACGGCCAGTAACCTGCCGCCCACCAAATTCTTGTACCTCCCCGTACCAAGGACACGTTCCCAGCCGGCCGGCCTGAAGTTGTGTCTTCGGAGTGGAGAAAAATACAGTCTTTCGATAAGGGCCAGCCTGAACCGGTTCTCTCCAAGCGAACAACACCTTGAAACTAAAACATCACACTTGACCTAGAAAGCCTCTCCAGCTACCGGGCAGAAGGCAAGATGGAGTCTGTCCCGTTTAAGGCCTACAAGGCCCAAAATACGCATAACTCCATGGAAAATATACTAACACTCTTACAAAAGGATGGATCATCACTAATACTTATATATCTATCCCCTAGCTTAAGTTTATAAGCCCTGATCTAAGGAAAAGGGTACGAAAATGCACTACTGTGCCTCATGGATAGGTCCTACTTATAGTCCTAATCCCTATACTATAAGGGTGATAGACTGGAGTCATTCTCCATCATCCTCCCTCTAAAAAGGGCCAGAAAAAGTCGGTTATTACATTTCACCCTTGACTCCAGTCTATTATCCATATTCTACATAGAACTAACATCAGTAGAAGAATAATAAATAACAAAATTAACTGATCTATGTCTCCCTCTAATTCTACAATATTGGAGTAGGGAAGGAATGTATTGAATAAAGCAGCAAATAGCCACTAAAACACAAACAGTAATTATAATACCCCCTAAAATCTGTCGTAAAGAATGCAAGTCAGGTAACCAATTAAAGAGCCAGTCAAACCAGCCCTGACAATATGTTGTCTAACCTCTGCAGTCAAATCGTGGAGTTTGTCAATATGGGCTTGGATCGATTTAGATTGGTCAGACAAATTAAAACAGCAGAGGCCTTCAAAATCAGAACAGTCATGTCCATGTTTTAACAAAAGATAATCAATTGCAGCGCGATTCTGCAAAATGGCTCGGCGTTCACCCTGGGCATCTAATAATAGGTCAGATAATACAGTAGACGTTTGATTAATTGATTTAACCATCCAGCAGGCCATCTTGCCAATTGTTTTGGCGTTAGAAACAGCTAACGCCGGGACACCAATGATAGAAATAGCTAGACTAAGATATTCCGATTTGGAATAGAGGTGTACGGACGAATCACAATCTTCATGTAACATCATAGAGCCACGTACTACACGGGAATGAGAACCAGGGTGCGATGAAAACATTAATAAGCTTAATCTAGTGATAGCACATGGACCTCCAGAAATATTAGCGGGAATATAGGGCCAGGAGGTATTCCCGCAGGAGAATAGCCATCAAGCAGGCAATAACATTGCACGATAATGACTAGGAGCAACTAATAAACGTTTGCATGTCATATTGTTCTTGACAGAAATGCATGAACTAGGAAGTCTCTGTAAACACAACAATCGTTGATGAGCTGAAAAAGAAGTGGCAGCCTGCAGTTTTAATTTTAGACATTCTGTGATGGCCTTTGGATCACATGTTAGAATGAAGCATAAATCACCCTGTGAAATATTATACGTTGTGATTTGGGAATGGATTGGGGAAATCGATTCAGACAAGACTGTACACAAAGGACAAAATTCATGAGTCAAAAAATTGCCCGGAATAATATTTGGTCGGGCACTGGAAATATTGAAAATATGTCGTAAAGTCTCAATAGAAGCAGGGACGGCAACCAAACAGGTCGCCAGAATGTCAGTCACAGACCTCATGGGAGTGAGGCAAAAATGTGGAGAGTTAGTAACTCTTTTCGCAAGAGTAATCCAAAAATTGGACGATGAGTCCCACGCAGCGAAGGAACGAGGAATTCTGGTTCTCCAATCAACCGAAGTCGGTGGGTTCTCTCCTCTCCCGGCGTAGCAGACCAAAAGGAGTCCAACGCCGGCACATCCTGCAGCAGCAGTCGAGAGAATGATCTGAAAGAATACAAACACAGGCCTTAATCATTCTCGTAAGTAACATTTGTCAGCTGGGACAGCTTCCCAGCTATCTTTCCCTGGCTTCATCACCAAAATGGTGGTGTCATGACCGGTTGCAATAACTTCAGCCTGTTCAGGGGGATGTTTAGGCGATTGCACCCATATCTTAGCTCCGGGATTATCGGAGGAGCCGAAGCCCTTTTGGCCACGAGTCGTTAGCAAAGGTGGGGCAGAGCCTTTCTTAATCTCACCACTGAAGACAGGCATAATCAACAATTGAGCAACGCGGTCAGACTTTTAGAATGATAAATCAACCTCACTGTTATTAAGCAGGAGGACCTTAATCTCTCCCTGATAATCGCTGTCAATCACTCCTCCAAGAACTTGAATACCTTTTAAGGCAAGGACCGATCTAGGGGCAATCAATCCAAAACTACCGGCTGGTATACAGACACCAATGCCAGTTTCAACAATGATTCGGTCTCTACCTTTTAGGACAATGTCATCCATAGCATGCAGGTCCAAGCCTGCAGAACCTGGGGTTGCTCTGCATGAAGCCAAAGCTCCGGGGGTAATTTCCCAATACATAACAGTATTAACAAGGGTGTTCGGTTTTGCATCAACAGTTGGAGGACACAAACGCATTAAAGGAGATTCAGCATGTAACAAGGGACGATTGTTCAGAATCAATAACGCCTGAATTAGAAAGTCCCTCCAGTGTTTATAATGTTCATCCGTTAACTTTCGTAATTGTTCCTTTAGCAAACCATTCATTCTCTCAATCAATCCCGAAGCCTGTGGATAATATGGAATGTGAAACACCCATTCAATGTTATTTTCCACACAGAATTCCTGCACCAATCTTCCACAGAAGTGGGATGCGTTATCAGATTGAATTTGCAATGGAACACCATAATATAAAATGAGTAGTTCCAATGTTTTAATGGTATTGATTTGGGTAGCATTTTTACAAGGGAAAGCGACCAGAAGGCCACTATAGGTATCAACAGCGGTACAAATATACTGACAATTTCTGCTCATAGGGAGCGGGCCGATATAATCAATCTGCCAAATTTGAGCGGGCAATTTTCCTCTATGTAAATGGCCTTGAACAATGTGAGGCACTTCTCTCTTTCTAGAATGCTGGCAAATGGGACAATGCAGAATGACATCTTTAATCAAATTTAAAGGAATATGAATCCCTCGGTCAGTAGCCCACCTGCTAGTGGCTCTCTCTCCAAAATGTCCCTCTTTCTGGTGGGCCCATTTCGCCAATCCTGCCAAATCAGAATCTTGCATGTCCACCACTGCCTCAGAAATTCTAGACTTTTCATCTGCAATATTATGAAAGAATTTGTCAAGGGAATCTATCGGGGTGTGAGCATCTACGTGAAAGATTGTCACAGTACTCTGTGGGAGCAATTCCCAAATTTCTTGCCATAATTCTTTTCCCCACAGTTCTTTTGAATGATATTCCCAATTATGAGAATGCCATGTTGGTAACCATACCGCCAGTCCATTAGCAGTGGACCAGGAATCAGTGAATATATGACATGTGCCAGGTAGTTCCTGTTTCAAAACTTGGTAAACCGCATACAATTCAGCATATTGACTACTTTTTCCATCACCAGTTGTGCTCAATAATTTCTGCGTAATCGGATTATAGGACACTGCTTTCCAATGTCGTTTCTCACCAAGGAACCTCGCTGAACCATCCGTAAACCACACATGTTTTCTATCCTCCATGGACAGATCATCAAATGATTTACCCCACTTGACAGGAGATTCCTGTACTACAGGTACAGAACAATCACTTCCAGTTTCATTCGATGGCGCCTGCGCAACTCGCTCATGCAACACTGCCACACCTTTCGGACCCACACGTGCCCTGTCCTGAATGTACCATTTCCATTTAATCACACTCGCCTCTTGAGCATGTCCAATTCGATGGGATTTTGGCGAACTCAAAACCCACTGCATGATGGGAATTTCAGGTCTCAAAATCACAGCATGACCTAAAGTCAATTGCTCGGTATCCACCAGAGCCCAGTAACATGCAAGCAACTGTTTTTCAAAAGGTGTATAACGCTCACCAGCTTCAGGTAACTTTTTAGTCCAGAAACCTAATGGCACTTTTTGTCTGCCCTGTTTTTGCCAAAGACTCCAATTGGCATACGGACCTTCCACAGACACATTCAGATCCACATCACCCTCGCCCACAGGCCACAAATCCAAGGCGTACTGAATGGCTTCTTTCGCCAAATTAAATGCATTCTGTTGTAGTTCACCCCATTCAAACGCATTCTTCTTACGAGTGACTCGATATAAGGGAGCCAAAATCTGACTCAAATGGGGAATATGCTGACGCCAAAAACCAAACAAACCAATGAAACTCTGAGCCTCTTTTCTATTCCTTGGAACCGCAAAATCTAAAATTTTCCGCTTCACCTGCGGGATCACCTCTCTGTGACCTTCATGCCAATTAATGGCTAAAAATTTAACATTTTGGGATGGACCTTGTAATTTATCAGGATTGATTTCCCAACCTTTCGCTTGTAAACAGTCAAGAATCTGATCTAAATGAGATTGGACCTGATCTTGCGTCTCACCTTGGATCAAAATGTCATCAATATAATGACAAACTTGTATTTGTGGATGTACGGGCACCTCGGACAAGTGTTCCGCCACCAGCCGGTGACAGATTGTAGGACTATGTACATAGCCTTGAGGAAGACTCCTAAACGTCATTTGACGTCCATTCCAGGTAAAACTGAATTGTTCCTGACACTCAGGGGCAATTGGAATCGAAAAGAAAGCATTAGCAATATCAATGGACGCATACCATGTACCTGGATGCTTCTGAATTCTCTGAATCAAAGTAACAATATCTGGTACAGCAACAGTCAAACGAGGTGTGTGTTTGTTCAATTCTCGATAATCAACAGTCATGCGCCAAGAATTATCACTCTTGCGTATGGGCCAAACGGGATTATTCCAAGCAGAAGTGACCGGAGTTATAACTCCTGCATCAATCAAATCCTGAATTGTGGCACTGATCTCTTCGTGGCCACCTGGGATACGATATTGTTTTTGGGAAACAACTTTCGTAGCTTGAGGAATTTTAATGGGAGGCATTCGTAAACGGCCAACCCGTACGGGTCTGGACGAAATATAATGCTTGGTTCCAAATTGATAACAACCGTCATCCAAATGCAAAGTCATTCCTTTCAAAATATCAATTCCAATTATATACTCCAAAAGTGGTACGACTAACACAGAATATTCTTCACGGGGAATCCTACCAATTTTCATCTCAAGTGTAGTTTGCACTGCAGGGGTCTCTTTTCCACCTAAACCAGTAATTGTGAAGAATTGTCCTTTAAATTTCTTTGCTTTACCATGAATTAAAGTGGCCTCTGCTCCTGTATCCACTAATGCTCGGGCCCTTTGGATATTACGATGTTTCCAAAAAATCTCAATATCTACATAGGGTCTGTTATCTCTGTGAGCCCACCTTCGTACTGGAGCTTGACCTATTTCCTAGTCATTTTTACTGCGTTCCGCTAACCAGGACAAATCAGGATAAATCCTCTCATGTTTCTTGGGTATCAAAATTTCCTGTTCATATCCATCTCCATTACGAAATGGATTTTTGTCATTTACCTCGTACTGTGAATTACGATCAGCAAGCCTGTGACGATCCTCCCTTCTCCTCAGCTCAGGGGAATAATCTCTCTCCTCTCTATATCGGTTGGAAACACGATCATCTCTCCCCCTTTCTTTTTCCCCCTCTCTCTCCCTCTCTCTGTCACGACGAGGGGACACATCACGATCAAAACGCCGGTCACCACGGTGATCAGAATCTACACGGCGCCTCTCATCACCACTGTCATCAGAACCACGGCCACAATCATTCTTTCGCACACGACGGGCACCCTCCTTCCGATCCAAATCACGCTTACGGAATATGTCCCGCAAGCGATTATTAGGCTCGCCGTCAATGTCCTCCCTTTTCACACCATCAGCCAAAAGTGCAAGAAACATATCACGTCTAGAGAACTTGTAATCCCCGGCAGCACGACCCTCAGGACGAGATTGTCTCTCAGGTTTAAACCATTCACCCAACTCACCAAGCTGATGAACAGATTCAAGAACCGCAGACAAAGGATTGCCAGTCTGATTAATCAATAAAGTCATCATAACCTGCTTGTAAGCAACAGGGGAAGAACGGATAATGCAATTGCGTACAGAAGATGTTAACAGACCGTCCAACAACCTATCAGAAGTACTGAGAAAAATCGCGGTCATCATCACTTCCTCCTTCAAACGTTGCGACGCATCACGCAAAGTATACCACGGCTTGTCATTGACAGGCCAATCAGATTCAGTAGGGTATTTATGGTTACAGCCATCAGACGCAAGCTGGAGCAAAGTAATTTGACCAGCACCATTATAGTTTCGAAAATGATCCTGAATGGTAGAATCAGAACTCAAAGAGCAAAACCGTAAACAATCAACAGCATCGAGCATGATACCGGCAGCGCCCAGTTCATAAATGCGCACCATCCACGTAAGCAAAGCCTCACCGGGCCGTTGACGAAATCGTTGTAAAATATCACTAACCTCCTGTTGAGTAAAATCTTCAATACTATCCAGGGCAACACCACCCGGATTACCAGGAGCTTGTTGTAACTTGCGACGAAACACAGGATGAGCAGAAACCTCCGGCAGAGCTCCCGAAGAAGCCCCGTCCTTAGATTTAGAAGAACAGTCAGGATAAGACACATCATCGGAACGGGAAGAACAACCAAGGTCGCTAGATACGACATCCTTGTCACAAGAAGCAGATTTACAGTCACGTCCGGAGCGAGAAGACTCGCGCTTGTCACCCTCCTCAGCCGAGGAGTCAGAAGCATTAGAATCCCAGATATTACCAACCCACTCGTCAGGGTTCCAATCCAGTCCGGCTTTCGCCACGACCAGACGCACTTTCCGTGTAGACACACGACCACGACGGTGTTTGTATTTATACCTCGCAATGCGAACTGCAGCCCTTTCGGCAATAGTCTGATAAGTCTCAAGTTTGTCGGCAAGCAATTTATTTTGACACCGCAACAAAGTATGCACATTCTGCAATTCAACCACCTGTCCTTCCATATCCTTGCATTGTTTTCGCAACTGAACAAACCTCTCATGAAGAATCCGGTAAGCATGTAGCACAATCCAACCTCTGCGACCCAAAATAGGAAGCTCATCACCCTTCACTACCGGAGCTTTTTGCAAGCAAGAAACCACATCAGCAGGCTCCGCCTGCTCCAAATAAGAAGTCCAATTCTTGCTCAAACCAGTAGAATCGGCCCACTCACGGGCCAAAGCCTCGTAAGGCGTAGACTCCCAGCCGGGAATCTGAATAGGCAATTTGAAAACAGAGCCTGATTTTTTCGAAAACATTTTGACACACAAAAATGATATGCACAATTATTAACAAAGAAAATCATGTACGAGCCGAGCACAAGCCAACAAGATGAAAACAATACTTTGCACACAGGCTTCGTAAACAGTTCGTGACGCCAGATGTAACGTATTATGGGAATCACCTCCCACCTTAGAACGTATTTACAATGGGTATAGACATATATGTATGTACATCTCGTACCTAAGGATGGGGAAATAGCAATACAACATGCATAGGTGTTCTACGATATCCTATTTATACGAACTAGTCTCGCGGCCACTTAGGCCCAGACTAATCTACCCTGGGGCAGGTCTGAATATATACTCTTACACACTGATGTTTATCAGTGCTCACTCGACACACAATCTGGCGTGTCTACACACATGGGTCTGCAGCCCCAGTGCTCTCATTTACACACGGTTCACATTCTGGCGAACCTATGCACCGTATCCCCCCGGTGCTCTCATTTACACATGGTTCACAATCCGGCTAACCTACGCACCGTATCCCTCCGGTGCTCTCATTAACGCCGTATACTAACGACGATCACTTTCCTATGAATACTTAAGAAGGAAATCTCTCACTTGTCTACTCGGGATAAAACTACAATAATAGAAATCAGTACGACTTTCCAAATTGATATATATATGTACCTTCTGCTCTTGGCATCACATGTAACCTTCTTCCCTCATTGTTCATTCATTCCTTACCTGATCGGGAATCACATCCGCTCATGCAAACAATGCCTGACTAGAAAGTGCGGTTACCCTGATTGAACAAGAATACAAGGCACATGTCGGTTCACTAAGAACTGGGGTATTTATTTGTAATACACACAAACACAATACTATGCAATATATATATTCTGCAAAGAAAAGGCAAAAGGTTAGAATGCGCGCTCAATATGGGAAAGGGCGGAGGTCACCTGGTTAATATGAAGTCGGGGCTCGGTAGTCATCTAGGTTCCCTTCTCGTCTCTGTGTCTTGGCTCGTCTCGGGGTCACACCTCAGCCATCACAAGTACACGTCTGCACCGCTAGGCTCAACCTCCTCTGCTTCCCTCCAAGTCACCGGAACCTTGCTCGCTATTAGCTACCGTCTCTCTCTCTCTCTGGCTCTGTGCGCTCCGCGCTATTTCTACTTCAGTCTTTCTCAGAGAGTCTCGGTCTTAAAATATTTCTTGGACTTCAAAATGGCGACTGTCCGCCTCGGAAATAATTAATAGCATAGATGCTAACGGCTAGCTGCCGCCTACGAACTAACTAACTCATTGCCTAACACTTTCGCTAATATCAAAGCCTGTCCCTTCATGGAAAGTTACGGCCAGTAACCTGCCGCCCACCAAATTCTTGTACCTCCCTGTACCAAGGACACGTTCCCAGCCGGCCGGCCTGAAGTTGTGTCTTCGGAGTGGAGAAAAATACAGTCTTTCGATAAGGGCCAGCCTGAACCGGTTCTCTCCAAGCGAACAACACCTTGAAACTAAAACATCACACTTGACCTAGAAAGCCTCTCCAGCTACCGGGCAGAAGGCAAGATGGAGTCTGTCCCGTTTAAGGCCTACAAGGCCCAAAATACGCATAACTCCATGGAAAATATACTAACACTCTTACAAAAGGATGGATCATCACTAATACTTATATATCTATCCCCTAGCTTAAGTTTATAAGCCCTGATCTAAGGAAAAGGGTACAAAAATGCACTACTGTGCCTCATGGATAGGTCCTACTTATAGTCCTAATCCCTATACTATAAGGGTGATAGACTGGAGTAATTCTCCATCATCCTCCCTCTAAAAAGGGCCAGAAAAAGTCAGTTATTACACCTGATCCGCGTAAAAATCCAGCAGCTTTCTATGAAGGAGTGGAAGGGGCTATTTCTTCGTGTGTTATGATGTTAGTTGATATTGATCTTTTCTTTGGATTAATATTGCCCCCTGATATGTGGAGAGCGATTTGTAAGTTGATGACCAAGCGACCTTGGGAGCGGATTGGAAAGCTTTAGCTCAAGCTGATTTAGATAGGGAGCCTGCATGTAAGCCGTGTCAATTAATATTAGATCTTCCAACTGCTATCTTAAATAAATTAAAAACGCTCGTACCCCCTAAAAAGATTGATTGGACTATGTTAGCCTCTTGCAAACAGAAGGCGGATGAGTCGGTGTCTGACTTCTTCTCTTGTTTTAAGGAAGCATTTCATGATTACAGCGGGCAATTATTAACAGCTGATACGGGTAGGCATTTGTTTGTCGACAAGTATGTAGCTAATCTCCTACCAGAGATTGCAAAACGTTTAAAGACTAGGGAGAGTTCTTGGACCACGGCGACCCCTGCTTCTTTATTAACTATGGCTCAGTATTATGAGCGTCAGGGACTGAAGGCTAAGGAAAGTACTGATAAGAAAGCAAAGGAGTTAAAGACGAAAGTGATGTTGGCTCAAGTTCGTGCTACACAACCAAGAGGGAACGACAGGGGTAGGCGTGGAGCGTATGTTGCGTCTTCTGGTCGTACTGACATTGCTGAAGATCAATGTGCATACTTTAAAGAGTTTGGACATTGGGCTTCAGATTGTCCGGTGCTTCGTGAACAACGTAATCAGCGTGGTCGAGGAGGTGGAAGGACACAGAATAGTTATTCGGGAGCGAGGAATGGAGCAAGTGATCGTGGCAGGTTTGAAGCGAGGGGTCATGGTCAAGATGATCGTAATACTTTTGACCGACGGAATCAGTACCAGATATCTGAGGGTGAGAATGTGGAATCTCAGGATTATGTTCATGCATAGGAGTGCGTAGGATGGGGTGTGGAATCGGTTGAAATACCATTAGATCAATGAGGTCCATATGTATCAGTGGGCGTTTTGGGTTCTACTGATCAGTTCCTGGTGGATACAGGAGCTACTCGTAGTGCTCTGTCTAAAAACTTGGTTCCAAGGTCTCCCCTGTCTGGCGAAACGATTATGTCTATAGGGTTCGATGGAACACCCTCTCTTAGCCCATTTTCACAACCCCTTACATTTTACATTGACTGATTCTTTGGTCCGTGCCCGTTCTTATTGTCACCAAATACTCCAGATAATATTATGGGTATAGATTTGCTTAAACACTTCCGAGCAACAATACGCTGTGCCCCTGAAGGAGTGCAGGTTATCTTGAATGATAATTATCCAGATGTAGAGAGACTGTGTACAATGCAAGAAATTGAAGCGTTAGCCTCTCTCCAACAAACGTTATGGGCTACTTCAGACACGGATGTGGGACAGATGCTTATTCCCCCTATTCGAATAACTGTCAAGGAGGGTGCGTCTTTGCCACGTGTGCCGCAATACAAAATATCTAGGGAAGGTGAAATTGCCTTAACTCACATTGTGCATGATTTGATTATTGCAGGAGTAGTGGAGGAAGTTCCTTACAATGTTTGTAACAGCCCGATTCTTCCGATCTTAAAGAAAGATACCGATGACAAAGTCTATCGATTTATTATTGATTTGAGGGAAATTAACAAGATCGTAGTGCCCCAGTACCCGGTGGTGTCTGACATCATTACCTTACTTACCTTGATTCCGCCCACTGCTACCACGTTTACCGTGATTGACCTTAAAAATGCTTTCTTTTCCGTCCCTATTCATCCTGATAGCAGATATCTATTTGGCTTTACATTAAATAATAAATCGTATAGATTCTGTCGAGTTCTTCAAGGCTATACAGAAAGTCCTAGCATCTATAGCCAGGCCTTGAAAAGACAGCTCGATTCTTTTGACTTGCAGACTGGAGTGGCCCTTATCCAGTATGTTAATGATATTCTACTTGCTGCGGATACACATGCACAGTGTGAGGAGAGTACTCTTGCTTTACTCTCCTTTCTTGCTCAGAATAACCATAAAGTATCTCAAAAGAAACTGCAATATTGTAGACCAAAGGTGACCTACCTCGGACATCTTTTGTCTAAGGAGGGGCGTCCATTAACATCTGATCGAATTCAATCGATCTTGGATACACCAGTCCCCCGTACCCAGAGAGATGTGCGTGCTTTTATAGGCTTAACGTCTTTTTATAGGCAGTGGATAATGGGGTTTTCACACATTATAAAACCTCTGGGCCCGATTCACAGAATGAACTTAAGACTCAATCCTAAACTTAGTACTATTTTGGTATTCACAGAATGCACTTACTACTTTTGGCATTCACAGAATGAACTTACTACTTTTGGTATTCACAGAAGTTAGGATTTTGTCTTAAGTCTGTCTTAAGTCTGTCTTAAGTCTGTCTTAAGTTTGTCTTAAGACAAAATCCTAACTTCTGTGAATACCAAAAGTAGTAAGTTCATTCTGTGAATGCCGAAAGTAGTAAGTGCATTCTGTGAATACCAAAATAGTAGTAAGTTTAGGATTTTGTCTTAAGTTAATTCTGTGAATCGGGCCCTCTGTTAGCATTATTCTCCAAAACTACACCGATCCCCCTTGAATGGACAGATGAATGTCAGAATGCTTTTGAACAATTGAGACAAGCTCTTTGCTCTGCACCAGTGTTAGGTACACCAGACTACACCAAGATTTTCACGTTGTACGTACATGAGAAAGATGGGTGTGCATTGTCAGTTTTGGTGCAGACTCACGGAGATAAGCAGAGGCCCTGTGCGTATTTTTCCGCAATACTTGACCCCGTAGCACGAGGATTACCTGGGTGTTTTAGAGCAGTTGCAGCAACAGCAGTGGCCATACGACAGAGTGAGGGAATAGTTTTGTCACACAAATTGTTGGTGTTAGTTCCCTATTCGGTAGATGCTCTACTAAACTAAACAAAGACCCAGTATCTCACGAGCGGACGTTTAACAGGATATGAGCTTACACTGTTGGCGCCACACATCACACTAAAGCGATGTGCTACTTTGAACCCTGCCACTTTATTGCTGTATCCAGTTGCTGAGGGCCAGGAGGAAGAACACCATGATTGTGTTTTCCTGACTGAAGAACAAACAAAGGGTCGTGTTGACTTACAGGATACGCCACTTCCAGATGTGGATGGGGAACTGTGGGTTGATGGATCGTGTTTGAGGCTGCCAGATGGTACAACTTCTGCAGCCTATGCTATCACGACACTTAAGACAGTGGTAGAAACAGCACGAATACCACAGAAATCGGCCCAAGCGGCGGAACTGATAGCCTTAACAAGAGCATGTGAATTGAGTGCTGGCTTGTGTGTGAATATCTACACTGATAGCCGGTACGCCTTTGGAGTAGCGCATGATTTTGGCCTACTCTGGAGAGAAGAAGGGTTTTAGACCTCGCACGGAGTGCACATCATGCACGGAGAACTAGTGCGTGATCTTTTGAATGCGTTACTTTGTCCGAAGAAAGTGGCAATAATCAAATGCAGTGCACATAAGAAAGTGACTGACAAAGTGGGACAAGGAAACGCTTTTGCAGACAGTATAGCGAGGGAAACTGCCATGTTACGAAATGCTTCACCAATGTATGTAGTGAAATCGCAGGCTGAGCGATGGCATGATGCTAGAGAGGAGATACTAGATATTCAGAAACCAGCGTCTGAAGCAGAACTCGCAACTTGGGCAGCAGAGGAGTGCTGGATGATGAGGGTTGTTGGAGAAGCAAAGATATGGAAAGATGGAAGTAGCCTGCAGCTTACTTGCAAGCAATGGTTCAAATGACACATGGATTGGCACATGTTGGAGCTCTTGCAATTACTTGATTGCTAATGCGAGTTTGGGAGCATCCTGAGATTGCCAATACAGCCAAAAGAGTAGTGCAGACCTGTCTGATATGCTTGCAGCACAATCCTGCAAAAGGGACGTATACTCCGAAAGGAGGGTTTGTTCCACCTACTGCACCATTTGAGGTACTACAAATGGATTACATCCAGCTTGAGCGTTGCAATAACCTTAAGTATGTCTTAGTGGTGGTGTGTGCTTTCAGTAAGTGGATTGAGGCTTTCCCCACAAAGGATAATACAGCGCTGACAATAGCTAAGGTTTTGCTCAAGGAGTACTTCCCTCGCTACGGTGTTTGTACATTTTTGTGGAGCGATAATGGTCCTCATTTTGTTGGGAAAATTGTGGAATATGTAATGAAGGGATTGGGAATTCAGCAAAAGTTTCATGCTGTATTTC
Organism: Lissotriton vulgaris; assembly: GCF_964263255.1. Classification (NCBI taxonomy): domain Eukaryota; kingdom Metazoa; phylum Chordata; class Amphibia; order Caudata; family Salamandridae; genus Lissotriton; species Lissotriton vulgaris. The sequence continues at coordinate 23,800 of NW_028253549.1, forward strand.
ATCCACAGTCAGCAGGTCTTGTGGAGAGGTATAATGCTACTCTGAAATGAAAGCTAGCAAAGATCGTGACATCCACGTCTTTGAAATGGCCGGATGCTCTGCCATTGGCATTGCTATCCATCAGATCAGTGCCCCATTCCCAAACTGGCCTCACACCTTATGAAGTGGTGTTTGGAAGGCCTATGAATATATGAGGAGTTCCTAAGCCTCGATTGTTACATGATGTGCCTTGTATAATGATGAACGATTATTTGGCACGATTAACAAATGATTTACTTTCCATTCATCATCAGGTTCCAGAAGCGCTCCCCGACAATTCCATTGGAGAGGCTCACAATCTTCGTCCAGGCGACCATGTGATGATCAGGTCCTTCGAGAGAACCAGCAGCTTGGAGCCGAGGTGGCGTGGCCCCGAGCAAGTGCTACTAGCGACTTGTACGGCGGTGCGAGTTGCCAACAGGAAGCGGTGGGTTCATTCCACTCTCTCCGGACCTGGTGAGCCCAACTGTGCTGTCTGATTATCGAGACATCTTGGACGAGGAGAAGAGCCCAGCTGTTACATTTACTGAATCGGAGGGAGCCTTCCCCGACCACACTGTCTCTGGAAGAGAGAGATACAATCTACGGCCACGAAAAGCAGTTGTTTTGTGCGAGACTGGTTGAGTTACCTCTCCAGGTTTGTGAAACGGAAGCCGGGATCATCAAGGGGGGGGATCTGTTCTGCCAAGTGTAGCGACACCCGTCTTGAATCTCGGAGAAGAAACCAACGGCTACCTCGGAGCTCAGCACTCATATTTTTATTTTTTAGTTGTTTTTTGAGACACTTGTTTTTTGAGATACTTTGAACTTTTGAACTAAGGCATCTTCTACAATGCGAAATAAGAGAATTCTTGGTGCAGTATTATTTGTTGTAACAATTGTGGTGATAGCTGTGATAGCTTGGGTGGTAGAACTTCTGGTGCCGGCAAGAGAACATTTATTGCCAACCACCCCAGTTCCGTCTGAACATTTTCATTTTACTCTACCTTACCATGAAGAACGACACAGACAGACTTATTTGAATAACAGCTTCATCCAGATTTTGCATCATACACATAACATGACAAACATTTCGAACTGCTGGGTATGTGGGATGTTGCCTGGACATCAGATGAAAGGAGGCACACCACTTATTCCACTCCCGTTTTCCCATAATGGTTCTTGTAATGCCTGGTACACACTTTTGTTTACTTTGCGATGGCCAACAAAAGGAGGACTACTTTTCCGACTCAACAAAGTTTTTTTTAACGATCGAGATGGCTATAGACAAGCTGAAGGAACTAAGTTCGAATGGGAAGAGTACAGGCCCAATAACGTATCCTCGCCACGAATTTATAGCAATCAAAGAAGTGTAAATATGTCCAATTTGCACGTGATTACTGTTATCGATACAAAGGCTGATTTATGTGTTCGTAATAAAGTACAATCTCAGTAGGAAGAAGTAAATGTAATACCACTCTCACCTTTGACACTCCAAATGGCATTACATTTGTGGCCTCACGAAACACGTACTTTATTTGTGGGAATAAAGGTTATCATCGTCTCCCTATCGGATGGTTAGGAACATGTTATATATCCTTTGTATTACTCCCTGTGTTTATTGCTCCGCCTATGTATCATAATGATTATGTGTTGTACCACAACTTTATATTGAATAGAGTGAAAAGAACATTAGTTCTTGATGAGATCGACCAAACAGACACTTCTCTGCAGCAGTATGTTGACTTTAATTTAGGTCTCTTTTCGTTCGTTGGGGCTGCTTTAAATAGTCGGAAAATAAGACGACTGACACATGTTGTAGAAGCTGTTGCTAATGAGACAGTCTTTGCTTTCGGAAACTTAACAGAGGATCTTCAGATTACTAGAATTGTAACGCTCCAAAATCGTATTCTTTTGGATGTTATATTAGCCGATCGTGGAGGTGCATGCCGCATTATCGGAAGTAGTTGTTGTGTATACGTGCCAGATAATTCACCTTCTGTATATGATGCAATATCTAAGTTACATAAGATAGCTGCTGAAATACATCCTGATAATGGTACTTGGACACTTTCGGGGTGGTTTTGGACCTTGCTTAGTACATGGAGTTGGAAGTTGCTGACGATTCTATGTGTAATAATTGGGATATTATTCTTTCTGTGTCTCTGTATTCAATGTGGCCCTATGTTGTGTTCCATGTGCCTCACTGCCTGTATCCCGTCCAAATGCGCTATTGTAAAAAATGAACAAATGATTCATAGAGAAGTAACGAAAATAATGTCTATTGAAATTGAGGATGAATATCCTGAATATGTCCATTATGAGGTAGCTTCAGCTGAACGCTAAAAGGGTCATCTGTCGTAATTTGACGGTGATCGGGTTAGCGTTAAGCTTTGCTACACAAATTCCCCTTATCTTGACTATGGTTATCAGAAGCCATTTTGAATGTATCGGCGGCCATTTTATATGAATGCGTCGCCTCGTGGTTAGCATGCCCGTTTGTCCTTCCTCTGTACCACTAACCACTTGAGTTTGCCCAGCAACAGGCTATTTTTAGTACTGGTCAAACCCGCACATGCGCAGTTGAGCCCTTTCGGACCGTTGAATAGTCATCACTTAGGAATGTCCCTCCAAACTGACCAGTGGTGTTGTAACCCCTCCCATGAGTTGGCTGTGTTCCAAAAATGACCATATATGTACCTAAAACTCTGTTAATGTGTTCCGCCTACATTTTTATTACTGTAAAACTGTATAAAAGAGGTCTCGCACCAATGTTTGGTGTGATACTTCTTGCATTACCGAAGGGTGCTGTAGGAATGTACCATCACCCATGGGGTCTTAATAAACTTGTCTTTTGCATTTTCAGTTTCCGTGCCAATATCTTTTTATGGTGTAGCGGGTTTTGCAGAATATGTAGGCCTGGAGAACCCAATACCACAAAGGGAGCAGTTCTGATCATTTACCATTACACACTGACCTCAATCAGTGCTCACGCAAGCCACAATCCTGTGGGTATACACACTGACCACAATCAGTGTTCTCACTAATGCCACTCTCTCTAGCAGCAATCTCACTACACATCGTGTCCTTCCGGTGCTCTCACAAGCCACAATCCTGTGGGTATACACATTGATCGTAATCGATGCTCTCACTAATGCCACTCTCTCTAGCGGCAATCTCTGTCCTATGAATACCTTCAGCTCTCTCTCTCTCTGTTGGGAAGTTTCTCTATATATCTAATATCTACTGGGGATGTCTCATATACAATTGTTATATTTTATGTGGTAGATGGACAGTTCAATCCTCTCACACAAGAATGGCCAAATCACAATATGTAAAAGTTATTCTCTGATTCAAGTGCTCCCTGCTCCCTTGCTCGGTTTCCACTTACCCGGACGGGAAACGCATCCGTCCACATAACAGCATCTGACTAGAAGAAAGGTTAACTATGTCATATGAAATAACAATACACAATGGTTCACTAAGAACTGGGGTCCCTTTATTACACAATAACAAATTATAACAACAATAGAATACTGCAATATAACATATAGCCTGAAAAGCAAAGGAAAGAATTAGAATGTGTGAGCACGCTAATAAGAAAGGGTTGACGTCACCTTATGAGTACGAAGTCTGGACTCAGTTGTCATCTGGGTTCCCTTCTCGTCAGTGCCTTGGCTCATCATAGGATCACCCCTGCAGTCACGGATACACATCTGCTCCACTATGCTCTGTCTCCTCTGCTCCCCTCCAAGTCACTGGAACCTCCCTCTTGTTCTCTGTTTCGTCTGCTGCACTCTCGCCGTTCTGCATTACTCCTCTCTCCTCTCAACCACGGACTATCTTCACCTTCCAACTTCGATCTTATAAATCAGTTTCTGCTGCTCTAGTACTTGTTCGCTCCGCTTACTTCTTCACTTTGCATGCTCTGATCTCAGGGTCAAAGCTCACCAGCTGCTCCAACTAAAGTAACTTCAATCTTTCTGAGAGGTTATCAGCCTTCGGTCTTTTTTTCAGACTTCAAAATGGCGACTGTCTGCTTTAAGTTGATTAACTGGAATGATGCTAACGACTAGCTGCCGTCTACTAACTGACTGAATGAACAACTCACTCTCTATGCTTTCGCTAATATAGAACCTTCTTCTTGCATGAAAATTTCCAGCCAGTAACCTGCCGCCCACCAAATTCTTGTACCACCCCGTGCCAAGGACACGTTCTCAGCTGGCCGGCTGATGTTATGTCTTCGACACAAAGAAAAATACAGTCTTTTGATAAGGGCCAGCCTGAGCCGGTTCTCTCCAAGCGAACAACACCTTATAACTAAAACATTACATTTGACCTAAAAGCGTCTCAAGCAGCTGAGGCAGACAGAAAGATGGAGTCTCTCTCGTTCGAGGCCTACAAGGCCCGAAATAAGCATAACTCTTTCAGAAATATACTAATAGCTTTACAAAAGGACGGAATAATACTGATACTAAGGAATCGATCCCCTAACATACACTTATAGGCCCTAGAATAAAGAAAGGAATAAAGAATTATATCAAACACCTTGTAAATAGGCCAAGTCTGAGGTTCTAACCACTCTATTAGAATGATAGTAGGCTAAAGTCACCTTCACTGAAAAAGGGGGGACAAAAACCCGGTCAGAACATTTCACCCTTGACTTAAGTCTACTAATCATTCGCTAAATGGAACTAACATCTGTCGAAGTATAATAAGAAACAAAACTGACAGATCTACTTCTACTACTGCATCTACAAGTTTGAAGTGAAGAAGGAATACACTGAATAAAACAGCAAATAGCAAATATGATGCAAATAGTAAGCAGGATACCCCCTAATATCTGGCGTAAAGAATGTAAATCTGGTAACAAATTAAAGAGCCAGTCAAACCAGCCCTGGTCAATGTGTTTTCTAACTTCTTTGGTTAAGTCGTGTAATTTGCCAATGTGAGCCTGGATGGACCTAGTGTGGTCTAATAAATTGAAACAACAAAGACCCTCGAAGTCAGAACAGTCATGTCCATGTTTGAGTAAAAGATAATCTATTGCAGCCCTGTTTTGCAAAATAGCTCTGCGTTCACCCTGGGCGTCCAGTAGCATATCAGATAGAATTGTGGAAGTGTGATTGATGGATTTAACCATCCAACAGGCCATTTTTCCAATAGATGTTGCATTGTAGACTGCCAGGGCAGGGACTCCTAAAATAGAGAAAGCCAAACTAAGATATTCAGATTCAGAAAATAAATGTAGTGTAGAGTCACAATTGTCCTTCAAAATTACTGCATCACGGACAATACGGGAATTCAAATTAGGATGTGAAGAAAACATTAGCAAGCTTAATCTAGTTATAGCACAGGGTCCTCCGGTGATATTTGCGGGAATGAAAGGCCAAGAGGTATTTCCACAGGAGAAAAGCCATCCAGAAGGTAATAGCATTGTACGATAGTGACTAGGGGTAACTACAAGACTTTTGCAGGTCATATTATTTTTAACTGAAACACATGACTTCGATGATCTCCGGGAACATAAAGTTTTTTCATGATCTGTAAATGAAGTAGCACCTTTTAACTTTAAACGAACACATTCAGTTATGGCGCTTGGATCACAGGAAAGGAAGAAGCATAAATCACCCTGCGTGATATTATATGTAGTTATTTGAGAATGAATCGGTGGTACTGGATCTACTAGTACAGCACATAAAGGACAGTATTCGTGGGTCGCGAAATCCCCAAGAATAATATTAGGACAGGCATTTGAAATATTGGCAAGGGTCTCCAAAGAGGCCGGGACGGCAACCAGACAGGTTGCTAATATGTCAGTCACTGAACGCATCGGTGTTAAACAGAAATGTGGGGAGTTTGTTACCCTTCGTGCCAGGGTAGTCCAAAAGTTAGATGGCGAATCCCACGCAGCGAAGGAACGTGGCACTCTGATTCTCCAGTCAACCAGAGTCTGGGGGTACCTTCCTCTCCCGACGTAGCAAGCCAAAAGGAGTCCAACGCCGGCACATCCTGCAACAGCAAATGATCTGAAAGAAAATCAAATACAGGCATTATTCATTCTCATAATCAATCATAGGCATTTATAGAGCGCTCTACTTACCCGGAGGGTCTCAAGGCGCAAAATAACATTTGTCAGCTGGGACAGCTTCCCAGCTATCTTCCCCTGGTCTCATGACAAGTACTGTATTATCATGACCGGTTGCAATAATTTCAGCTTGTTCAGGGGGATTTTTAGGCGATTGCACCCACACTCTCGCTCTTGGATTATCAGTGGAGCCAAAACCTTTTAGTCCTCGAACGGTTAACAAGGTCGGGGCAGTGCCTTTCTGAATCTCACCACTGAAAACAGGCATGATTAGCAATTGAGCAACTCTGTCAGTCTTATGAATTGGTAAATCAACCTCTCTGCTATTCCACAGGAGTACCTCAATCTCTCCCTGATAATCACTGTCAATTACACCTCCAAGCACTTGAATTCCTTTTAAGGCCAGACCTGATCTTGGGGCAATAAGCCCATAATTTCCAGTTGGTATACTGACACCATTGCCAGTTTCAATGATAACAGGATCTCTTCCTTTTACAGTAATCATTCATAGCATGCAGGTCTAAGCCTGCAGAACCTGGGGTTGCTCTGCATGGAGCCAGGACTCAGGGGAAATTTCCCAATACATTACAGTATTTTTTACTGTGTTGGGCTTAGCATCAACAGCTGGAGGAAATAAACGCATTAATGGAGATTCAGCATTTAAAAAGGGATGATTATTCAAAATCAACAGTGCCTGAAACAAATATTCTCTCCAATTCTTATATTTATTATCAGTTAATTTACGCAATTCATCTTTTAGCAAACCATTCATTCTCTCCACAAGGCCTGCTGCCTGTGGGTAGTACGGTATGTGAAACACCCATTCAATAATATTCTCCACACAAAATTCCTGTACCAATCTTCCTTTGAAATGGGATGCATTATCAGATTGAATTTGAAATGGGACACCATAATACAGCATAATCAGTTCCAATATTTTAATGGTATTTACTTGGGTAGCTCGTTTGCGAGGAAAGGCCACTAAAAGACCACTGTACGTGTCAACAATGGTGCAAATATATTGACCATTTTTACTCATAAGGAGTGGACTAATATAATCAATCTGCCAAATCTGAGCAGGTAATTTACCTCTGTGTAACTGTCCTCTGACAATGTGCAGTACTTTTCGTTGTCTAGAATGTTGACAGATAGGACAAGGCATTATAGTATCTTTGATCAAATTTAGAGGAATATAAATTCCTCGGTCAGCAGCCCACCTGCTAGTGGCTCTCTCTCCAAAATGTCCTGCTTTCTGGTGGGCCCATTTCGCCATTCCCGCCAAATCAGAATCCTGCATGTCCACCACTGCCTCAGCAATTTTAGATTTCTCATCTGCAATGTTGTGAAAGAATTTGTCAAGGGAGTCTATTGATGTATGAGCATCCATATGAAAGATTGTAACAGTACTTTGCGGAATCAGTTCCCAAATTTCTTGCCATAATTCTTTACCCCAAAGTTCTTTAGAATGCAGTTCCTAATTATGAGCATGCCATGTTGGTAACCAGACCGCCAGTCCATTAGCAGTGGAACAGGAGTCAGTAAAAATGTGACACGTACCAGGTAGTTCCTGTTTTAAAACTTGGTAAACAGCATACAGTTCAGCAAATTGACTACTTTTTCCTTCACCAGTTGTACTCAGCAATTTTTGTGTGATAGGATTATAGGACATTGCCTTCCAATGCCTCTTCTCTCCTATGTACCTCGCTGAACCATCCATAAACCACACATGGTTTCTGTCCTCCGTGGACAGATCATCAAATGGCTTACCCCACTTAACAGGGGATTCCTGTACTGTAGGTACGGAGCAATCATTCCCAATCTCATTTGATGGTGCCAGCACCACTTGCTCATGTAACATCGCAACACCTTTCGGTCCCACACGTGCCCTGTCTTGTATGTACCATTTCCACTTAATCACACTCGCCTCTTGAGCATGTCCAATTCGATGAGTTTTCGGCGAACTCAAAACCCATTGCATCATAGGAATTTCAGGTCTCAACATCACATCATGTCCCAAAGTCAATTGCTCGGTATCCACCAGAGCCCAATAACATGCAAGTAACTGTTTCTCAAAAGGTTTATAACGGTCACCAGCATCCGGTAACTTTTTAGTCCAGAAACCTAGCGGTACTTTGTTTCTGCCTTGTTTTTGCTACAAACTCCAATTTGCATAAGGACCTTGCACAGACACATTCAGATCCACATCACCATCACGCACGGGCCACAGATCCAAAGCATACTGGATCGCTTCTTTCGCCAAATCAAACGCATCTTGCTGCGGTTTACTCCATTCGAACGCATTCTTTTTACGAGTGACTCTGTACAAGGGGGCTAATATCTGACTCAAATGTGGGATGTCTCGACGCCAAAAACCAAATAAACCAATGAATCTCTGGGCTTTTTTTCAGTTCCGAGGAACCGCAAAATCAAAAATTTTCTGCTTCACCTGGGGAATCACTTCTCTGTTACCTTTATGCCAATTAATGCCTAAGAATTTTACACTTTGTGACGGACCTTGTAACTTGTTGGGATTGATTTCCCAACCCTTTTCTCGTAAATGATTGATAACCTGATCTAATTGAGTCTGAACTTGATCCTGTGTCTCACCTTGAATCAAAATGTCGTCAATATAATGACAAATTTGTATTTGTGGGTTTATGGGTATTTCAGATAAATGTTCCACCACCAGCTGGTGACAGATCGTAGGACTGTGTACATAGCCTTGAGGAAGACTTCTAAACGTCATTTGACGTCCATTCCATGTAAAACTGAATTGTTCCTGACACTCAGGGGCAATTGGGACCGAAAAGAAAGCATTAGCAATGTCAATAGACGCATACCACAATCCTGGAGGCTTCTGAATTCTCTCAATTAAAGTAATCATGTCTGGTACTGCAACAGTCAAAGGGGGTGTATGTTTATTTAATTTGCGGTAATCAACAGTCATACGCCAAGAATTAGCACTTTTACGCACAGGCCAAACGGGATTATTCCAAGCAGAGGTAACCAGAGTTATAACTCCTGCATTTATCAGATCCTGAATTGTAGCACTGATTTCTTTGTGACCACCGGAATACGATACTGTTTTGGGGAACTGACTTTTGTAGCCGGGCGAATTTTTATAGGAGGCATTCTCAAACGGCCAACTTGTACAGGTCTGGATGATATACAACCCCTACTTCCAAATTGATAACAACCATCATCTAAATGCAAAGTCATACCCTTTAGGATATCGATTCCAATTATGTATTCTAAAATTGGCACAACTAAAACAGAATATTCTTTTCGGGGAATTCTACCTATTTTAATGTCAACATGTATTTGTACTGCGGGGGTCTCCTTTCCACCTAAACCGGTAATTGTGAAAAATTGTCCTTTGAATTTCTTTGATTTTCCATGAATTAGAGTGGCCTCCGCTCCTGTATCTACCAATGCTCGGGCCCTTTGTATATTACGATGTCTCCAAAAAATTTCAATATCTACATAGGGTCTATTGTCTTTGTGAGCCCAACTGCGTACTGGAGCTTGACCTATTTCCTAGTCATTTTTATTGCGTTCTGACAACCAAGACAAATCAGGGTAAATACTCTCCAATTGTTTGGACGATGTAATTTCCTGTTCATATCCATCCCCATTACGAAACAGATTTTTGTCATCTACATGGTATTTTGAATTTCGTTCAAAAAATCAATGTCGATCCTCTCTTCTCCTCATTTCAGGGGACTGATCCCTTTCATCTCTGTATCTGCTTTCAACACGGTCATCTCTCCCCCTTTCTCTCTCCCTCTCTCTCCCCCTCTCTCTCTCACGCCGAGGGGATACATCACGCTCATTCCGTCGTCTATCACGCCGATCCGAATCATCACGACGTCTATCATCCCCACTGTCATCAGAATATTCACGATCACATTCATTCTTCCGTACACGTCGAGCACCCTCCTTCTGATCCAAACCACGCTTGCGAAACATATCCCACAAGCGATTATTAGGTTCACCATCAATGTCTTCTCTTTTCACACCATCAGCCAGCTAAGCAAGAAACATATCTCGTCTAGAAAATTGATCATTTCCAGCAGTACGATCCTCAGGTCTGGACTGTCTTTCAGGTTTACGCCATTCGCCCAATTCACCAAGCTGGCGTACAGATTCAAGCACTAAGGACAACGCATTACCAGTCTGATTGATCAACAAAGTCATCATAACTTGTTTATATGCGACAGGGGAAGAACGGATAATGCAATTCCGCACAGAAGATGTCAACAAACTATCCAACAATCTGTCAGACGTACTCAGAAAAATCGCAGTTTTCATTACCTCCTCCTTCAGTCTTTGTGCCGCATCACGTAAAGTATACCAAGGCTTGTCATTCAAGGGCCAATCAGATTCAGTAGGGTATTTGTGATTACAACCATCAGTCGCTAATTGAAGCAGACTAATTTGACCACTACCATTATAGTTTCGGAAATGATCTTGTACAGTAGAATCTGAACTCAAAGAACAAAATTTCAAAGCATCTCCTGCATCTAACATGATGCCAGCAGCACCCAGTTCATAGAGACGCACCATCCATGTAAGTAAGGCCTCACCGGGCCGCTGTCGAAATCGCTGTAGAATGTCACTAACTTCCTGTTGTGTAAAGTCTTCTAAACTATCCAAAGGAATACCATTTGGATTACCAGGAGCCAGCTGTAATTTTCGTCGAAAAACTTGATGAGCAGAAATTTCAGTACGAGCTGCAGAAGGAGCTCGATCAACAAATTTAGAGGGACAGTCAGACCAAGAAACGCCATCAGAATTAGGACAGCGACCGCGGTCGCTGGAATCATCATATGTGTCAAAAGTATTAGATTTACAGTCATGTCCGGTGCGAGAATACTCGCGTCTGTCAGACTCCTCAGCCGAGAAGCCAGAATCGTTCGAGTCCCAGATATTACCGTCCCACTCATCAGGATTCCAGTCCAGTTCGGCTTTCGCCACGACCAGACGTACTTTCCATTTGCTAACTCGACCAGGACAATTCTTATATTTGTATTTAGCAATACGAACAGCAGCTCTTTCAGCAATAGTCTGATAAGTCTCAAGTTTGTCGGCAAGCAATTTATTTTGACATCTCAGAAGAGTGTGAGCATTTTGCACTTCAACAAACTTCTCTTCAAGATCTGCATATTGTCTCTGCAATTTCAGAAATTTCTCATGTACAATCCTGTACGCATACAAAACAATCCAACCTCTGGGTCCTAAAATAGGAAGCTCCTCACCCTTCACAATCGGCGCTTTCTGCAACAAGCAATCACATGAGTCGGATCCGCCGCTTCCAAGCAAGAACTCCAATTTTCACTCAAACCCGTACAATAAGCCCACTCATGAGCCAATGCCTCGTAAGGCGTTGATTCCCATCCGGGAATTTCAACAGGAAATTTAAAAGTAGATTTTGACCTTCTCAAAAACATTGTGCCAAAAAGAAAAAGATATATACAACTATAAACAAATAATATACAAAATGTATATTGGACTTAGGGACGATCCTTGAAGAACTCCACATGTGAGTGAAAAAACTGGTGAGGGTTACACGCCCAAACTAACTGACTGGGTGAAAATGGATAGAAATGAGGACAGAAGAGCTTTAGCCTTGTGTTCAATGCCTAAGGCTGAGACACGATTGATCAGCTTTGCATAGTCAACCGTGTCAAATGCTGCTGATAGCTCTAGTAGCACA